>NC_143147.1:59998798-60150093 GCF_059928025.1 Delphinapterus leucas | reverse complement strand
CCTGGTTCCAGCATCAGGGGTGCCCATCCAGCAGCAGGGGTCCCGAAACAAGCTACTCCTGGTGACCTTCGATGGTTTCCGCTGGAACTATGACCAGGACGTGCACACCCCCAACCTGGACGCCATGGCTCTCGATGGGGTGAAGGCTCACTACATGACTCCGGCCTTTGTCACCATGACCAGCCCCTGCCACTTCACTTTGGTCACCGGTGAGTGTTGGCCTTAGGTGGGGCTTGGGGGTGGAGGGAGAGCTGAGAAACCAGGGAACCGACAAAGGGAACTGAGCACATGCATGGAGCCCTGACCCATGGGGCTCATGGTGCCAGAGACCAAGGAAAGACCAAGGAGGGAACACTGTCACTGGGCAGACATGACATGGCCAACGGGGTGGTCAGCAACCCTTACCGTTGGTGGCAACGGATAGAAGGCAGATAAAAACACCTGGGTGTCTCAGTTTAAACGGTGATCACAGCCAGGGTGGCAACCTGGGAGGGCTTCTGGTGGAGGTGAGGGTGGCCAGGACTCAGAAAGGCAGGAGAAATGAGCCTGAGGCTCCTGCTTTTTCCACCGCTCACCCCTCTCAGCCACCCTCGAACCCACTATTGCTCTGTTTAGGCTAAAAGCCTAAAATCCAGGTGTCACAGAGGCACACTCCCTCCAGAGGCTGTAAGGAAGGATCCTTCCTGCCTCTCCCAGCTTCTGGTGGCCCAGGCGTTCCTCAACTTGTGGCCACAGCTCTCCAACCCCTGCCCCCTTGTCACATGGCCATCTCCCCTCTGTGTATCTCTCCTCTTCTTATAAGGACACCTGTCATTGGATTTAGGACCCACCCTGATGCAGAATGCCCTCATCTTAACAAAACCAGTTACATCTGCAAAGACCTTATTTCCAAACAAGGTCACAATTGTAGGCTCCGGGTGGACACAACTTTGGGGCACATCATCCGGTACAGACAGCTTATTCTCACACCAGCATTCCCATGACCACAGACCCTTCCACACACAAACGGAGGCACCTGGTGCTCCCTTTTGCATGTCACCTCCTTACTTAATATGTCACAATGGGGATGTGGAGAAAGGAGGCGAGCTCTTCATCACACTGCCTTTTCCACCTTCTGAACTCACACACAGGCATTTTGCCCATGAAAACAATAAATTGTAAAACCTGCCTCCTCTTGGTTCATTTATCTGCCTGCCTGGGATTCTGTTTCATGGCTGGGCCATAATTTATTTAATTAGCTCCCTCCTGATAGCCAGCCAGGTTGCTCCCAACCTTTTGCTAAAACCAACGAGGCTGCAAACAACATCCCGGCACGTGTGTATTTGCGCCTTCGTGCGCGTTTAGCTGCAGGGTAAGCTGCTCAAAGTGGAAGCAGAATCTCTGAGTCAGAGCATGTGGCTGTGACAGCCCAGCCCGGCTCCCATGGCGGCGTGTGCTTCCCCGCTGCCCTGGCTGTTTCCTGCCCTCCCACCACTTCCTCTACGCGCCCACCCACCCCACAGGCAAATACATCGAGAACCACGGGGTGGTTCACAACATGTTCTACAACACGAGCAGCAAGGTGAAGCTGCCCTACCACGCCACACTGGGCATCCAGAAGTGGTGGGACAACGGCAGCCTGCCCATCTGGATCACAGCCCAAAGGCAGGTATGCTGCACCCACACCCACTCGGACAGACGGGGGAGGTGGGAGGGGGACCCAGCCAACGAGGCCATGACCACGTGACATCCATGGCAGGCGCAGTCCCCGCCCTGGGAGTCCGACACTCCTGGCACAGAGGGGTGTTGAGTGGGGTCCCACGGGAGGTGGGAGCCTGATGCCCATGAGGACCCACCAGCAGCTACACAGCCTGCCCAGTCCTCCCTGGAGCCCTGGGACCCGGAAGGGTTGTTCCATCCTCCCAACCGGAGTGAAACCGGGACTTCGGTACTGGTGGGAAGGGGGCCGCGGGGAAAATAATGTGACTCCACAAAAAGTCAGGTAACAATGAAATGGCTTCGTACTGTTCCCCTGTCGCACGCCTCTCAGGGCCGGGCAGCTAATTCTAAAGAGGTGGGTCATCCTAGTGAAAAGCCCAGGACCCCAGCATCTTGCAATGTTCTGGGCTTCCTGGCAACAAACTCAAATGAATGTTTTTCAAGGTGAGCCCAGAATAAACTTCAGAGGTTACCCCCACCTCATAGGCAAGGCATCCACTCATATCTGAGTCCCCTCGCTCTGGAAGGAGCTACCAGACACCAGGCTGACTTGCAGAAAGTGTAGCCAAGAGCTTGGCATCTCGAGGAAGAATGGCCAGAGGGAGTGGCCAGGCAGACGGGGCATGCATGGACAGATGGTTGTGAGGACAGATGGATCTGCAAATAAAACAGCAATCGGTTTGTGGAAAGACAGACGGATGGCCAGGTTGAAGGCTAGAAGGGCAGGTCATGGGCGGTATGTGGAGGGGCCGATGGACACACGGCTGGACGAGAGTACAGCAAGCAGAAGCCGGGTTGCAAGCCGGAAGGGGAGGGCTCTTGGGGCAGCACTGTGACCTAGGGCTACAGTGTCGATGGGGATGCAGCATATCCGGGATACTTTTATACCTACTATTTCATTAGTGTTGAGCCCACTAGGCACCTGCTCTCCCCTCTATAAAATCAGTATCAGCCTTGATAACATAAGAGCTGTGAAAGGCCTTTCAGAAAATACAAAGTTCCATGCCCGCAGTTAGGAGCAGGGATGGGTGAGTGGGCAGAGCAAGGGCAGGCGGTGAGGGCAGAAGCGTCAGCAGCTCATGACAGGCAGGGGACAAGTGGCAGGAGGCCTGTGGCACTGACACCGCCTTCCCCGGCAGGGCCTAAAGACCGGCTCCTTCTTCTACCCGGGCGGGAATGTCACCTATCAAGGCGAGGCCGTGACGCTGAGCCGGAAGGAAGGCATCCTGCACAACTACAAGGACGAGAAGGAATGGAGAGCCAACATCGACACTGTGATGAAGTGGTTCACAGACGAGGGCCTGGACCTGGTCACCCTCTACTTTGGGGAGCCAGACTCCACGGGCCACAGGTATGGTCCCGAGTCCCAGCAAAGGAAGGATATGGTAAGGCAGGTGGACAGGACCGTGGGCTACCTCCGGGACAGCATCAGGAACAGCAGCCTGGAGGGCAGCCTCAACCTGATCATCGTGTCCGACCATGGCATGAGCACCGTCAACAAGAAGGCCAGCGACCTGGTGGAGATCCACAAGATCGCCAACTTCACCTTCAAGGACATTGAGTTCGAGCTCCTAGACTACGGACCAAACGGGATGCTGCTCCCCAAGGAAGGAAAGCTGGAGAAGGTATACAAGGTCCTCAAGGACGCCCACCCCAGACTCCACGTCTACAAGAAGGAGCTCTTCCCCAAGTCCTTCCACTACGCCAGCCACCCCAGGGTCACCCCCCTGCTTATGTACAGTGACCCCGGCTATGTCATCCATGGGGTGAGTTCCTGGGGGTGCAGGTGCTTCCCTGGGCTGCTGGGTCTCTTTCCAATTCTGTAAAAAGCACCCTCTGTTTCTAGCCAGACCCTAATTTGAGGAGTGTCAGCCACCAAAGGGACACACCGGCACTGTGTAACAGGAGTCGGGGGGCGGTGTACGTGCATTGCATACCTGTGTGTACGTGTGTGCATACATGTGCACGCATATATGTGTTTGTGTGTGCACATGTGTATGGGGTAAAGTGCAGGAAGATTAGCTGTAAAAGTGACACGGAAGAGGTGAGAGCAAAGAGCCCAGGGAGGCTGAGTGGGAAGCAAGACGCAGAGCAGGGCAGGAAATCTGGGAGAGGAAGTACTGAGGTTTGGGGCGCCCAGCAATGGAAAGGAGCCCAGCAAGCATCCTTGGGCTGAAGCTCCACCCCACTTACTTGGCGGTCTCCATTCATGTCACCGGGTCTTCGCTAAGCCTCCCTCTTTAGGCCACTGATCTTTGGGGGCTGAGAATTCAGAGAGACTGAGGCTCAGAATCCTTCCCACCCACACCCCCACTTTGAACTCTTTCCAGGGGTCCTCTGCCAATGCAGGGCCGTGCAGAGGGTGCTGGTGGAGAGGGTGGGGTGGGCTGGGAGGGCCAGCAAGAACTCACTCGGGGTCCTCCCTTCCCACAGAGAGTGAACATGCAGTTCAACAAAGGGGAGCACGGCTTCGACAACAACGTCATGGACATGAAGACCATCTTCCGGGCCGTGGGCCCCAGCTTCAAGAGGGGCCTGGAGGTGGAGCCCTTTGAGAGCATCCATGTGTACGAGCTCATGTGCAGACTGCTGGGCATCGTGCCCGAGGCCAATGACGGGCTCCTCAGCACCCTGCTGCCCACGCTCCAGGAGGCCGGCGACGGGGTCCTCAGCACCCGGCTGCCCACGACCCCCTCAGGTGCACCCCTGCCCTCCACCCGCACCCACTGCACCTCCAGGCAGTTGCAGGTGATGTGTGCGTGCACAGCTCTGACCAGGGTGCCCAGCCTGCCACTAGGTGTCATCTTCTCTTTCCCTGTCCCTGGCTCCTGGGAACATCTCGAGTCCCTGACATTCCCACGGGCCCTGACATACTACAGTGCACTTTGTGCATCTTGGCGGCGCAGGCAGGAGAGCAGGTGGATGTAAGCAGCCTTTTTAAGGCGGGGAGGCTGAGGGCCAGAGGAGCCGGCAGGTTGCCCACAAGAAGGCCTTCCAGGTGAAGTCCACCTCCAGGTTCCATTGGCCACATGAGGGCTCCTTTCTTCCTAAAGTCTTCCTCTGCCAGCCTCTCACACACATACCCTCACCGCAACCCTGACCCATCTCAGGGGCAAAGGTCACCTGGGAGCTGGCAAGGTGGCAGCCCCCGTGGGTGCCTGGCTGGAGGTGGGCAGGCCCCGCTGGGCAGGGGCTGTGAGGGGTCACATTGAAATGAGCCAGGAAGCCAGTGCAGCTGGGGCAGGAGAACAAGGCCGGGGGGCGGGGGGGGCCGGGTGATGAAACCAGGGCACTTGTGGGGGCAGCCTGGTGGCATCTCGCCCGCCATTAAGCAGTCAGGGTGAGGGACATGCTCCCATTTCCCTCATTCACTGGCTCCTCCGACTTTCCTTAGGGTCTGCCCTCCTGCCAAGAAGCTGGCCCCCCTTGGTGACAGGACTGCTGGTGGCTGCAGTTCTCCTGGTCAAGGTCGCGTAATACCCACTGCTCAAGGTCAGAGGCCCAGGAGGTAGAGGGGAGGGTGGGACCATGCTCCCTGCAACTTCAGCTGACACCCCCGCCCTGTCAGTCCTCGGGCGCCCAGGCAGCCCCTGCCAGCCTCTCTGCTCTAGACTCGGAGCAGTTCTTTCTAAAGCAGACAGCCCAGACAGAACTTCCCCGGCCCCTTCCCTCCTGCCTGCAATGCCTCTGTTCTCCCTGGGAACAAGGGAAGCCACGGTGGGTCAGGTTTGGGAGGAGAACTGCAGGGCAGTGTTCCTGGAATGTGTGGGAAGCAAGCTCGGAGGACTCAGCTAGCTGCTGGGTGACAGCCCCTGGCCAAAGCAGAAGCAGGTCACTCGTTCTTTCTAAAACTACGCAGCGGGAGCCCGCTTGGTGTTAGGCTCTGGCCTGGGCTCTGGGGACACACAGTGAACCCTGGAGTTTGTAATTTAGGGGCCAGGGAGGGCAGGTAATATGAAGAGAACAAATACATACCCAATAATGGCAGAGAGCAGGCCATAGAGAGGGTGGGGGAGAGGGGACTGCTGTTTAGGTCACCTGGCCTCGCCTGGAAGAGCCTCTGCGGGGTGGGGGGATGTGGGATGAGGCCTGAATGATGAGGACCAAATGGCCGCACCAAGCCCCAGGGGACGAGATTCCGGGCAAGGGAGAGCAAGGGAGCGCAAGAGAGAGGCCCTGAGGTGGGACTGGCTCCTGTGCTTCTGGGAAAGAAAGGAAGCCAGTGTGCTCAGAGGCTGGTATACAAGCATGGGTACGCGATGGGCTTCCATGGGAAGGCACTGGGGGAGCCCCCAGCTGAGGTCACGCAGGGACGTGCCGTGGTCTGACACGAATGATCAGATGGCACACTAGCTGCTGGGCAGGAGCACAGAAACAAGAGCAGGTGCGGCCAGTGAGGGGGCAACTCAGGGGTCCAAGCAGGACATCTCAGTGGCGGGGTGGAGATGGGGCAAAACGGACAGATTCAAGATACCTTTAAGGGTATACCTGACCTCCAAGGTTTATGGATAGATGGTGGGAGATGGAGGGTGAAGAAAATGGAGAGGTGAAGGATGAGTCTGAGGATCGGGGCCTGAGCTGCCCAATGAAGGACGGAGCCACTTACGGAGAAGTGAGCAGGCTAGAGTCATTCTGCACCCGCATGCCCCACCTTCACCCACCCTGTGCCCTCCCAGGTCCAGCTGAGGGTCAGGAATTCCCACAGGGGCCCTCCTCAGACTCCACCCACCATGGGTGCCTCTGTGCTCCACCCTGGCCAGCGAATTCCCTCTATCCCTCCCTCCGGGCACGTCTGCTTCATCTCCTCCACCAGACCCGCCTTTCCCCTGCCGCATCCCTTCTTCCCAACCCAACACACACCTGTTCTTCCAGGTCCACCTCTTCCAGCAAGCCTGCAGAAGCTGGCCACAGGGCCTGAGCCTGCTCCTGCTCTGACGGCCTACTGGACACAGATGCGCCTGTCTCCTCAGTAGACCTGGGGCCATGCCTCCCTGTCCCAACAGCCCCAGCCCATGCGTGGCCATGATGGTGCCGGCACTACGACCTGCCCAGGTTAGACCTCCGGAGGCACAGGTCCACTCACCGGTCCATGGCTCCCAGACTCGCAGGATGCCCCCACTCCTTCCCTCCCCCTCCCTCTCCTTCTCACCCCCCTCTTCTGCCTCCCCACTTCCTCTCACCGCAGAACTGTCCCATGGATGTGCTACCATCTGTGGCCACGGGGGCGGGGTGGGTGTCGGGAGCCTGCTCGGGAAGGCGCCGCAGGCCTGATGGTGGTCGAGCTATAGGACCAAACCCTCAGATGCTCGGACCTCAACCTCCACCTCCGATGGGCGGCGAAGAGGCTCTGCCTGGAGTTCCCTGTCCCAAGTCCACATGCCTCCAGCCTGGGGCCATCTCCATCTGGGCTGACCAGGTCCTGCACCCAGGCCACCGGGAGGGTACCGCCAGGCAGAAAGCATGGATGGGAATAAAGGACCAGGCTGGTCGTTACTAAAATGCAGTGACCAGTGTGGGTGTGACCTTTTATTCTAAAGCCTGCTGGGTTCTTACAACCTCCCCACTTGGATCCAGTGTATAATAAACTCCTAATTCCTTAGGAGGCTGACAAACACAGGGGAACCCACTCATTCTTGTTGGGGATGGGCCCTAGAGGTACAGCCAGCAAGAGGTGGTAAAGGGCGGGATCCCCGTTAAAAAGGAAAGTGGGGGGGGCTTCCCTGGTGGCGCAGTGGTTGAGAGTCTGCCTGCCGATGCAGGGGACACGGGTTCATGCGCCAGTCCGGGAAGATCCCACATGCCGCGGAGCGGCTAGGCCCGTGAGCCATGGCCGCTGAGCCTGCGCATCCGGAGCCTGTGCTCCGCAACGGGAGAGACCACAATAGTGAGAGGCCCGCGTACCGCAAAAAAATAAATAAATAAAAAAAAATAAAGAGGGGATGAGAACTGACAGGGAACCAGAATCTCTATGCCACACTGTTCAGCAAAAAAGAAAACATAGCAATTGGTAGAATGCCACTGGGGCGGGGAGAAAGGGGGGATAAGTCTAGACATAAGACATGTCCCTGGAGAAGTTTCAAGAGAGGGTGAGCATTGACTGGCTCCAGAGAGGGGACCTGGGTGGCCAGGCCAGGAGCAGGGAAGACACTGTCCACCACCTAGTGCCTTGGACACTGTCAGTACAGAGCCACTTCAAGGACTGTGCGTTCACAACTACTTTCAAGAGCGTAGACTTTGGAGTCAGACCAACTCCTGCTCCAGTCTGTCCCCACCCACAGGCTGTGGCCTTACGGGGGTCTTTTACCTCCTCCAACCTCAGTTTCCTCATCTGAAAAGAATGGGATGATAAGGAGGTGCCTGCCTCCCTGAGATTACCCCAGGATGAAGCACCGGGGCAGATGCTTCATAGTTGGTAGCCATGGGAATGATTAAATCCCTACTGTGGGAGGTACTGAACTTGTCAAATTCAGCTCTTCTTTTTCTTTTTAATAAATTTATTTATTTATTTTTGGCTGCGTTAGGTCTTCGTTGCTGCTTGCGGGCTTTCTCTAGTTGTGGCGAACGGGGGCTACTCTTTGTTGCGGTGCACAGGCTTCTTATTGAGGTGGCTTCTCTTGCTGTGGAGCACGGGCTGTAGGTGTGCAGGCTCAGTAGTTGTGGCACGCGGGCTCAGTAGTTGTGGCTCGCGGACTCCAGAGCGCAGGCTCAGTAGTTGTGGCGCACGGGCTTAGTTGCTCCGCAGCGTGTGGGATGTTCCCGGACCAGCTTTCGAACCCATGTCCTGTGCATTGGCAGGCAGATTCTTAACCGCTGCGCCACCAGGGAAGTCCCAAATTCAGCTCCTAAACAAATAAATCCAGCTGTACCGATGGGAGACGCATTGTTTGAAGGAGAGCTTTGTCAGGATCTGCCTATTCCTCACCTATGAATCCCCCCTCTCCCTTCCCCGGACCTCTCGCTTCTACCTGCAGCTTGAGCTTCACCTCCATCTGCACGATCCATCCATCCCAACCTGCCCTCCATAGCTGCCTAACCACCAGCCTAGAGCTGGAGTCCTGCCTGACCGGAAAGGCCTTGCGGCTCCCTGGCCCTGCATCCCATAGTTGTCCTGGAAGGACTACCCCGCCCCACTGCCTGCAGACATATCAGGATACCCAGACCCTCCTGCCTGCCCGTACCACCTTCTGACTCTGGACAGGCCCAAATCAGGCTGGAGGAGACTGGGGGGTTATACCTATACATCCACGTCCACGGAGCAGTGAGAGTTCACAGGTGCCGGCATAACAACCACGACCCCCAGGTTTCCAAGAGACACCCAACCTTTAACTGAGAGCCCACGATTATCATGGTCAGCCTACCCTACTTTCCAGGGACAGGCCAACAGATACTCTGAGAATTACTCTTGATTGGCTCTTTCAAACAGAAAAGAGAAAGAGAGAGAGAAAAGAGAGAAAAATAATCTGGTCTGTCCCACATTAAGTATCCTGCTAGTACAGATGTCTGGCGTCACCAGAGCACCCAAAAAAAAATTCCAGGCAGTTGACTGACTTACTGAATAAGCTTCCTTTATCGGGAACACAGGAGCTAAGGCGGGCAGTGAGCTGTGGGCTGTTTCCCATCTGTGCAGCTGGGGGTAGACCAGGGGTGGGGACACTGCCCTGAGCAGCATGGCGGGTTCAAACCAGCTCCTGAACTCCACCACTCACTAACTCAACACTCTGCAGCCCTGGGCAAGTTCTCACCTCCGGGCCTCAGTTTCCTCACCTGTAAAGTCAGGACCAATAGCAGTACCTGTCTCATGGGGTGGGCCTGATGACTGAGTTAGTATCTGCAAACTGGGCTTCCCGGGTGGTGCAGTGGTTAAGAATCCGCCTGCCAATGCAGGGGACACGGGTTCGAGCCCTGGTCCGGGAAGATCCCACATGCCATGGAGCAACTAAGCCCGTGCGTCTCAACTGCTGAGCCTGCGCTCTAGAGCCCACGAGCCACAACTACTGAGCCCCACGTGCCACAACTACTGAAGCCCGCGTGCCTAGGGTCCGTGCTCTGCAACAAGAGAAGCCACCGCAATGAGAAGCCTGCGCACCGCAACAAAGAGTAGCCCCCACTCACCGCAACTAGAGAAAGCCCGTGCACAGCAACGAAGACCCAACACAGCCAAAAATAAATAAATACATTTATTTTAAAAATATATATATTTACAAGCTGCTTAGAACAGGGCCTGGCCCACGGAAGGCCTACGTGTTTTAGGAGTTATGAAGAGACAGGGTATCACGTAGTGAGAAAGTAACAACGGCTCCCTTTTCATCTCCAAGCCTTCTTGTTTCTCTAGCAGAAAGCTTCTGGTTGGTGCTACTAAATCTTAAAACACCTCCTTCTGTAGCATAGAGAGAGGACCCAGGCTCAGAGCTCTGGCGGGCAGCTGTATAAGGGTGGAATGTTCCAACCCTGTTTTATTTGCATTATATTTGTTTTTATGACCATCTTCAGCCTGGATGAGTGCTACTGATTTTCCACTTGAGTCGGTTATTTTAAATTTTTTCCTTTTAAGAGTAACAAGTAAAAAAGAATAAGTTGATTTAAAGAAAAATGTTGACTGGTGGACATAACAAAACGTATAAATAATAAAGGAGGTTATCCGGAAGCAGACCTGCTGGAGGTTGTCCACTATCCTCCTGCCTCCCCTCCCCCCCCACAGTGTGGCCAGCCCAGGACACTTCTGGAGGGCAGCACTCGGCCTCTCTATGGCCAATGTCCAAAGGTTCCCCCTCCCAGCCCCTCCACAGAAATACACTATATTTCAAACATGCCCTGCACCCTTCTCGGCTACCTATCAGAGGAGTTCAGGACACCACAGAAAACTAATGTTGCAGTTTGCTGCACAAAGTTCATTTTACTATCAGTCCAACTAAGAGTCTGGAGAAAACCCCAGCTGAAACAAAGCCATGCACTGCATTCTGGAGCCACATGGAGATGGCTGGGGACTCACACATCATCCACACACAACTGCCTGTCAGCTCAGAGCCTTTGTTGAATTTGGCCAGTCCCACTGCTGGCAGTAATGGATGAAACATCTGAGTAAAGACTGGGTAGTTCATGCCTGGCTGGGTGTATGATTGGGACACTGAAAGCCCCCTTTGTCAAGAAGCTCTATTCTTTAGAGCCAGCTCTGCACGCTGTCACCAGGAGGCAGCACTCTTGGGCTCCTCAACACCCCTTGAAGCCTTTCTCAAGCAGCTTCTGAAGTAGAGAGGAATTCAGAACCTCCTGTTCCTCCAGCTTCTCCTTCTCCTCTGAAATAGCTGCACTCCTCCTCAGACCAGCCTTGGGGAAGTGGTCAAGCAGCATTTATGTTTCCTCTAGCTTTAGATGGAGCCCCAAGCAAAATACCGGACGTTCAGAGAAAACTAGAACTCTCTACACTAAATTTGTTTTAGGATCCCATGAGGGAAGGGATCATGTAGCCCCACGCTTAGCACAAGGGCCACCCTGGATCAGTGGTTCTCAAATTGGTAGGTCTGGAAGTGGGCCTGAGAATTTACATTTCTCACTAGTTCCCAGGTGATTCTGATGCTGCTGCCCCTGGCACCACATTTGAGAATCTTTGCACTGGATAAAGGTTATGAATGAAAGAAAAGAAAAGAAAGACGGAGGGAGGGAGGGAGGGAGAAAGGAAGAAAAAGAAGGAAAGAAAGAAAGGAAGGGAGGGAGGGAGAGAGAGAGAGAAAGAGAAAGGAGGGAAGGAAGGAAGGAAGGAAAGAAGGGAAGGAGGGAGGGAGGGAGGGAGGGAGGAAGAAAAATGGCCTAGACCAACCTCCTCGTGTTAAACAGGATAAGAAGGTGGCGTCACCCACCAGTTTGCTCTGGACAAAGGTGGGAGGGGAGCACAGGTATATCCAAGTTCAATCCTGGTAGGCTTGGCCAGCCTCTTCCCGAGAAGGCTCTACTTGCTGGCAAAGAAGCCTGTGCTTTCCGGAACCCAGCGAGCTGCTCCCCTCTCCGCTGAAGAGAAGCCTCCCTTCAGCCCTTCCCAGTCTTTTCATTTGTCCTGGGACTCAACAGGAGCACCTGCGAGTCTTAAAACCCGACAACTGCTTGCGGCGCGTTCTGGCGACCTTTAGAACGCGCGGGTTCATCTCCCCCGAGCTGGAACCGAAGCGCCGAAGCCTTGCTGCGCCTTCACACCTCACAGCAGCAAGCGCTTTGCGCACCGGAGTCGCTGGGAGGCGAGACGGCAAGAATCCTTCGGCCCCCGCCCCAGGCCTGCAGAGCTCCCGACTCAGGTCGCCGGGTCTCCCAGGCAAGCAGGGTCACCAAGGAGGGCAGCGCGTCCAGACCCCAGCGTGGGCGCCTCATCCGACGCCTCCCCACCCCCCACCCCCGCCACGGGACCATCTGTTGCCATGGTTACCCGCCGCACTCCCTGCAGCCCGAGCTGGAGGTTCACCTAGGCAGGCAGAGGACCGCTGAGCCCGCTTGAGCTGGGGACTCAAGCAGGACGGGACGCGAACCTCACGCGCCGCATACGTACGCTGTACACTTTCACACGCGAACCGCACACGCCGCGCACTCATCTCACCCGCACTCGGCACGTACCACATCCCACCCCACACACACCACATACACACAAAACACACGCCACATGCACGCACACTCCACACGTGTTGCGCACACTGCATGCACCCCACGCTCTACACCACCTCGCTCCACACCCAGCCACACACAGCATAAATACACGTACAACACATACAGACACACACCCCTACTCGGGACCTGGACGCCGGAGGATACCAGCCCTAAACAGGCGCCCCCCGCTGGCCCTGGGCCGACTTCTACCTCCGAAGGCACAGCCCGCAGCCGGGTAGAACCCTTGCCCGCGCACGCGCAGCAAACTGGTGCGCCCGTTCCTTTTGTGATCGGCGGGCAGCGGATTCCCTGGCCCTCTCTGCAGCTCGACCTTGAAGGTCATTTAAGGGACGGGGCAGCACCGAGGGGCGCGCACCCCCAGGCTGGACGGTCAGCGCGGTGGCCCCGGACCCCCCACATCTCATCCCGCCCGGAAGCGCCCTGACCCCGCGTCTCCTAGCGGCCAAAGCCCAGCGGGCCAGCCCGAGGGTGTCCCGGTCGGACCGCCCGGGGGCGCGCTTCCAGGGAGAGCTTGCCAGGGCCTGAGCCTGGGGGACCCCACCACCACCATCGCAGGGATGCCGCCTCCTAACCCCATCGCACCTCCGGAGGTTGCCCCTCCATCCCACAAGGCAGAAGGAGGCTGAAGGTGGTGAATCTCCCAGGAGGAGAGACCTAGGCCACTCACATAACCCCAGTGCCAAGAAGGCAAGTCGCTAAGACCCGGAATCTTTTCCATCCGGATGAGAATTTACTCTGGTCAATTTTTTGTTTTCCTTTTGGTGATAAATCACTGAAACTTTCAGCTTAAATCTCCAAAGAATTTCAAAAAGTGGAGCGACATAGCTGTAACAAAACTATCCCATTACCATGAATAAATTTTATATGAGCAAGTTTTCTCATAGCCTACACGAATAAAAATGAAAAACAGGGTTGGAACTGATTCTGAACCACATCTCAGATAATAAGTGATATTCATCCAATGACACATGAACCATTTGAAAACATACAGCCCCAACTACCTCGTTAAGGGATGCAGTCCAACAAAAATTTAACTTTTATATGTATATCATAAACATATCCCACAATTTTAATACATTTTTGTTGGTTTGAGGAGTTGATTAGTTGTATAAATCACTCAGCCCAGAGAAACTTTTTTTAATAGAGTCTTAGAGTCACAGGAAATAAAATATTTAAAATTTACATTACATACATGTTTTTGTTGCAGAGACCTATGCTTGAGTGGTTAGTGAATTACTTTCAAACGTAAAAATGTTTTTATCAAAATAAAATTCAGTGGAAGAAGTGAAAGGTGGAGGAGAAAAGAACCAAGAAGAATCTGCCCATGTCTTTGGTATCATGAGGCCACATTGCTGCCTAAATTACATTTCGTTTGATATATTTAAAAGAATTGTCCAAGGAAAACTGGAGGCAGATGCATTTAGAAAAAAAAAGTTTTCTTGCAAAGAGTGCAGAAGAGGCAGACTTTAGAAGGACTGGCTCACCAAATCCAAAAAGCCATCAAGTATTTAAAGGGGAAAAAAAAATCATGAGAGAACCAAGGTCACCAAATTTACATTCATCTGTCCTGGGTGGGTCAGCAGCCACTTTCTCTTGCGATAATGCTAACCCTACAGGTCAGGACACATGACAGGAAGAGCAAAGGTGGGGGCTAAAATTCTTGTTGTTATCGAATAGAGTCGAAGTTCATAGGAAATAGGCAGGGTTGGATCTTTTAGAGACTGTGATTTATGTTTATCTCAAGGTGCAAAGTGGTTTGCTGGGTTGGTTTGGGTTTTTTTGTTTTTTGTTTTATTTGGCTGCGTTGAGTCTTTGTTGCTGGGCACGGGCTTTCTCTAGTTGCGGCGAGCAGGGGCTGCTCTTCATTGAGGTGCGTGGGCTTCAGTAGTTGTGGCCACACGGGTTCAGTAGCTGTGGCTTGTGGGCTCTAGAGCGGAGGCTAAGTAGTTGTGGTGCACGGGCTTAGTTGCTCCGCGTCATGTGGGATGTTCCCAGACCGGGGCTCGAACCCGCATCGCCTGCATTGGCAGGCGGATTCTTAACCACTGCACCACCAGGGAATTCCCGGTTGGTTTGTTTTTAGCGGAGGAATGTAACTTGCTCAATAACCTTGGAAGCAGGACAAAATGTCAGATTTTGCTTCTCCAGAGTGAGGAATCATTTTATTTTTGAGTCGAAGTTTACAATACACTGGAAATCACATCGTTTGCAACCTTGTAAACCTCATGATGAAAAACAATAGATATCAACCTGAAAAGGTACCAAAGTTGCATGATTTTTCCAAATTCTTTTAGGAGTTATGTGGACAAAGCAGCTTGAAGGCCATTGACCTAGTTCAACTCCCTTCTGGACAGACTTGTCCACTGTTACACAGAGTGCTGGTAAAATGCAAGGGAAGCTGGGCAAATGACCAAGGAGCACAAGGAAAGACACTCAATGTCACCATCTTCAAGGAAATGCAAATTAAAACCACAGTGAGATGTCACTTCACCACATAAAATGAATATAATTTTTTTCAAAAAAGGAAAATAAGTGTTAATGAGGATATGGAAAAGTTGGAACACTCATATATTGCTGGTGGGAATGTAAAATGGTGCAGCCGCTATGGAAAACAGTTTAGTGGTTCCTCAAGAAGTTAAATATAGAATTACCAAAGGACCCAGCAATTCCACTCCTAGGTATATACCCAAAAGAATTAAAAACAAGTGTTCAAACAAAAACTTGTACACAAATGTTCATAGCAGCATTCTTGACAGTCGCCAAAAGGTGGAAAAAGCTCAAAAGTCCATCAACAGAAGAATGGAAAAATGAAATGTGATGTATCCATACAGTGAAGTAGTATTCAGCCATAAAAAGGAGTGAAGCACTGACACACGTTACAACACAGGTGAACCCTGAGAACATGCTAAGTGAAAGAAGCCAGACACAAAAGGTCACATATTGTATGATTCCGTTTATATGAAATGTCCAGAATAGGCACATCCTTGGAGACAGAAAGCAGTTAGTGGTTGCCAGCGGCTGAGGGGAGGGAGCAACAGGGGGTGACTGCTTCATGAATGCAGGTTTCCTTTTGGGGTGATGAAAATGTTCTGGAACTAAATAGTGGTGATGGTTGCACGACACTGTGAATGTACTAAATGCCACTGATTTATACACTTAAGATAGTTTAAATGATATGCTTTATGTTACGTGTATTTTAGAAAAAAAAAAACAGGTTCTGGGGCCCCACAAAAAAAAAAGCAGGGAGACTGCATAGTGGCCGTGTTTCAGGCCACGAAACACGGGGGACCCAGTTTGCTTAGCCCGCTTCCAACAAAGCTGTCCCAGTCCTCTGCTTAGCCGATAAATGCTGCTGCGGGGACCCACAGGGGAGCCAGGAGGAGCAGCTTGGGTTGTCCCCACTCTGAAGAGGTCAACCCAACTCCCATCAGAACCTAGCTGGAGCCCCAATTCCTCCATAAGAGAAGCTCAGGGAAGGTGGACGAGGACGCTCCAGGGAGCACCTGGGAACTCCTCCTCAAGGCTGCTCTGGGCTCCAGCTGTGGGGTATCGGTCCCAGTGAATTGATTCCTGGTGGCTCAGTGTGGAAAATGACATTTTCCAATCATCAGATTCAAGTCATCAGCAGATTGTTTTTCTTTTTTTAAACAGAGCGCACCTTAACAGGTACCTCCCACCCTCTCAGTAAAAAGTTAAGGTTGACGTATTCCACATCTGGAATTAATTAGGGAAGTGGTTCTTTTAACCGGCAGTTCCTTGGGAGAAACGCATTCTGGAGAACAAATGTAAGAGCCAATGTTTTTGGACAAACCACGCCACAGAGAAAACCCCTCTGGAAGTCCAGTGTTTTACATGGAAACTTCTGCTAAACAAACAGGTCAGGGACAGCGGCACATAATTTGTAAATGTCCAGCCCAGGGAACAGGAAAGACCCAGTGTCTGTCCAGAACGATCATCCCTCCCCAGCTGCACACTCCCTACGGGAGGATCCTCCCAGAAAAGGCTCTGGTTGTTCAGTTCTTACTACGGCTACTCTTAAGACTTTATTAGAAAATTAACGTTTTCCGTTTATGTCATTTTCACCAAAGGTTTGCTTTTCTCATGCGAAACGTGGGTAAATAAATTCTGCAAAGAAATTCAAAGGACCAATAAGCAAGCATAGGGAAGGATGTTCATCCTTTCTAAAGAGCCAACAGCAGAGGGATGCTATTTGGACCTAATCATTGCTTTTTAAGATAAAACACAAAGGCAGGTTCCCACCACCACTCACCCAGATGGGAAGCAACTGTCATCACCCACCTTTTCACTCTTTCTGTGGTTCTGCTCCTCCACCAGTTTTGCCACTAATTATGTATGAGACCCTGTGCAAATCATCACACCTGTGTGCCCAGTTTCCTCTGTTAAAACGGGGTTCTGTGTGGTTTTTGCACTTTATTTATTTTTTATTTTTCAGCTGCACTGGGTCTTCATTGCTGCACGTGGGCTTTCTCTAGTTGCGGCGAGCGGGGGCTACTCTTTGTTGCGGTGCACGAGCTTATTGTGGTGGCTTCTCTTGTTGCGAAGCACAGACTCTAGGCATGCGGGCTTCAGTAGTTGTGGCACGTGGGCTCTAGAGCACAGGCTCAGTAGTTGTGGCCCACGGCTTAGTTGCTCCGTGGCATGTGGGATCTTCCCAGACCAGGGCTCGAACCCGTGTCCCCTGCATTGGCAGGAGGATTCTTAATCACTGCACCACCAGGGAAGTCCTTTTTGCACTTTAGGGAGTGCAAGTTACATAGACTGAGCAGGGCCTCACTGTCATGTTATTCTGACCACAAAGGCCAATGTGATGCCAAAAGCATTTCCATTTTTTAATTATTATTTATTTATTTATTTATTTATTTTATTTACTTTTGGCTGCGTTGGGTATGTGGGATCTTTCATTGAGGCACGCAGGCTCTTCGTTGTGGAAGCGGGCTTCTCTTGAGCTGTGGCATGTGGGTTTTTCTCTTCTCTAGTTGTGGCCCACAGGCTCCAGGGTGCATGGGCTCTGTAGTTGTGGCGCACGGGCTTAGTTTCCCCGCAGCATGTGAGATCTTAGTTGCCTGACCAGGGATCGAACCCGCGTCCCCTGCATGGTAAGGCGGACTCTTTACCACTGGACCACCAGGGAAGTCCCAGCATTTCTGTATTTTGTATCTTCAACTATATCTTGAAGTTACCGACCAATACGCGCTCTTTCATCCACAGCTACCTACTATGTGTGTTTTCTGTGGCGGCTCTAACAAAGTACCACAAACTGGATGGCTTCAAACAATCCAGACTTCTGGAGGTCAGAAGTCTGACGTCCAGGTGTCGGCAGGGCCGGGGTCCCTCTGATGGTACTGGGGGAGAATGCTCCCTTGCCTCTTCCAGTTCCTGGTGGCTGCCAGCACTTTTTGGCTTGTGGCCACTCACTCCAATCTCTGCCTCCGTCATCACATGGGCTTCCCTTCTATCTGTGTCTCTACTCTTCTGTGTCTTATAAAGACACTTGCCATCAGATTTAGGGCCCACTCTGTTCATCCAGGACAATCTCATCTCCAGATCCTTAATTACATCTGCAAATACCCATTTTCCATAAAAGCTCACATTCAGAGGTACTGAGGGCTAGGACTTAGAACACATCTTTTTGGAGGCTGCCAATCAACCCACTACACCTGCTTACTTTATACATCTAACAACTTTGCCATGGGAGTGATTAGGTATTGTTATCCAGATGGATTACCAACCCATTAATAGGGATAGAGCTACCCCTGGAACCCAGTGTTCCTAAAACCCCAGCCAGAGGTCAGCTGGAATGTCCAGCAGGAACCTGAAACAGGTGAAGGGGCTGGTTTATTTCATAACATGAAACAAATCCTCTGGGCTTTTTGCCCACAGACCTACCCCATTCGTGTGTTCAATAAGCAGGAATAGTCCTCTTTCCCCAAGAGATGGAGACCTCTCCAGCGGTTTTTTTATTTTCCACTTTTGATAGAGGCACAGGTAATGGAAATATTTTGCTTTTTGCTCAACTCGACCATGAGAAAGACAAGAGCATAAGCACAATAATATACAGCAGTCCCCCTCTGGTTTCACTGTCGGGACGACACTGTCCCAGGGTCAGGAGCAGCTCTATCTGCTCTGCGGCGGCTGACACGCAGGGCGGCAGCCCAGTGTGGCCAGATCTCCCTGTTTTTCACAAGAAACTTGACAGTGGATGTTCTTGGGGGGTGAAATCTCCCCATTATTAAATGTTGACAATTAATTCAACATATTTAAAAGCCTGTTTGGTATTTGTACGCCCACGTTCACAGCAGCACCATCTCTAAAGTCAAGGGGTGGAAGCAACCCGAGTGTCCATCGAAGGATGAATGGATAAACAAAATGTGGTCTACCCATACAATGGAATATTATTCATCCATAAAAAGGAAGGAAATTCTGACACCTGCTACAATGTGGATGAACCTTGCGGACATGATGCCCAGTGAAATCGGCCAGTCAAAAAAGGACAAATATTCTGATTGCATTCATGTGAGGGACCTGAAGCCGTCAGATTCACAGAGACAGACAGTAGATGGTGGGTGCAAGGGGCTGGGGGAGATGGATGGGGAGTTAGTGTTTAATGGGCAGAGTTTCAGTTTGGGAGATGAAAACATTCCAGAGATGGATGGTGGTGATGGTTGCACAATGATGTGAATGTACTTAATGCCATGGAATCGTCCACTTAAAAGTGGTTAAAAAGTAAATTTTATATTATGTTTAACAATTTACAGTTTAAATGTACAATTGAAAAAATGTTTAAAAGACCCAGCTTGGACCCAGCGTGGGCCACACATCACATCTGGATGCCAAATGAAGCCCACTGACTGCCAGTCTGGGGGTTGAGCAAAGTTTCTTGATGGCAGCAAGCCTTATTCCCAGGTGTTTCCCCAGCACCCAGCCCACCACCTGTCTGTCCCCTAGTAGGTTTAAAATATGTCATTTGGTGTTTTGGTTTTTCAATGCAATGTTGGTAATATATACAATACAAAGGAACTGTATACACGGAGAATTGTGTGAGCCTTTACACACACACACACACACACACACACAAACACACACACCTGCACAGAGGGGTGGGTTGGTAAGGAGGTGCATCCAGGGTACCTAACGCCATCCACTTAGCTCCACGAAGAAGCCCAGACAGGCTACCTGTGATGATCTGGATGGTAAAACGTTTCCCTCGAATTACATAAATACATTTTCTTTCGCAGTAGAATGAGAAAGAATGTTGAGGGATACACAAAGCCAGTGAACTAATTGGGAGGATGTGGAAAGTAACCAAGTCATCCCAAAGTGGCTGTGGGAAAAGGCTTCAGCATTTTCAAGTTTAAATTGCAAAGCCAGCTGGAGGCAGATGGGGGAGGCTTCTCTGTACAGGAAAAGGAACAGGCAAAATGCCCAGGCGGATACATTTTTTTCCAAGATCTTCAGCCTGAAACACAAGGTGCTTAAAAAGTCTGCCTTTGACACCCGAGACCTGGCCAGCCCAGCCTAGAACAAGGACAGCAAAGACTTTGGAGGAGGGAAGTAGGAAGTGTCCCCATTGTCAGCCAGGCTTCCCTCCCTTCAGTTCTGTAAACACACCTGTGGGGGCAACAAGCAGGGACAAGGACCAACAAACACAGTCAACGTACCTCTTGCTCCAAAACTGGGTCCTTTACATTTATCATGAACCCTCCTAGGCCACCAATCTCTCCTTCTCGCCGTCCTCACCTTCAAAATGCACACATAAGCTCATCACCAACATTCCATCAACTCTTTAGTGAGAACCTACTATGGCCGTGCACAGCTTTCTAGGCAGAATCCCTGCATCCCCTGCCCGGAGCTCCAAACTCCTGCCCTCAGCCTGGTGAAACCGGTACTACCCCGACCTCTACTGTGCATCACTGCATTCAGGTAACTTCCAGGAGTCAGTGACATTCCATCGTGGAGGCACAGAGGTTTCAACTCATGCCAACGCAAGACACCACGGGCCACATGGAGCTTTGGGTTAGGAAGGATTCTGAGACCCAGTCTAGGCTCAAAGGGAAACCATGCTGTGGTAAATTGGTGAAGTCATCCCTGGAAATAAGATGGAGAAATGATGGTGCCTCCCAGTTCTGGGTTTATTTTATTCTAAAGCACTTACCAAAATTAAACTTAAACTCCTCATTTTGGTACTGTGTGATCAAGGTATACAAGCAAAGGAAGAGTGTGGCTCGACAGTTGAGTTTCGAAACTAACATCAGTAGAAACTCCTGTGTTTTGCTGTAGGTATAAAATTATTTCCTTTCCATGCTTTTCAAATACAAGGTCCTAATTTCTTCAATATACAAAGAGTGGTCGCAAATACAATTTTAAAAAGATGAATGACGTAATAGAAAGGATTTGAATAAAATATTTAGCCAATTCTCAAAAAAGAAGTATATTAATGGCCAGCAAATCCAAGAGAAGGTGTTCAGCCTCTCGCTCATAACTAAAGCAACACAAAGCAAAGTGAGATGCTACCGCGGGGGGCGGGGGGTGGGGGGATCTATTTTAAAGTTGAATAAAAGCATTTTCACCTAATGTTGGTGGGCGTGGGCATTGGTGAAAGTTTCTGGAAGAATGATTTGGCTTCATCTATCAAACTTGAAGATTTTATATATCCTTTGACCCACACACTTCACATAAGCCTGCAAAAATACTTTCTATGAGGCGTTTACAGCAGCGTTATTTGCAATGTCTAACACTTGAAAACTACCCAAATTCCATCAACAAGACAATGAGTAAATTCGTGGGGTAGACATTCAATGGGATACTACTCAGCAATATAAGTGAACTATCTGAACCTTGCAGACTAAGGCTGAGTGAAATAAGCCAGACAGGGAATTCCCTAGCTGTCCGGTGATTAGGACTTCTCGCTTCCACTGCAGGGGGCACCAGTTCAACCCCTGGTCGGGGGAACTAAGATCCCTGCAAGCCACGCAGTGCAGCCAAAAAAAAAAAAAGCCAGACAGCAAAGAGGACATCCTGTATGATTCTATTTACATGAAATTCTAAAACAGGCAAACTAATTTATGGTGTTAGAAGTTGGAATAGAGGTGACATCTTGGGTCGGCGGGGGGGCCCAAAGGAGACTTTGCCTCAGCATCCTCCACCTGAGTGGTGATTACAAAGATACATACATAATGTGAAGATATACTGAGCTAGTTCCTTGAGATCTGTACTCTTTAGTATATGTAAGCTATATCTCAATTTTACAAGTTATTTTTACTGTGAGCATATGTTACTTTATATGTACAAAAATCACAATATATTAAAAATACTCAAAAAGACAAGCTATAAATATGTTTTTACCATGAGCATGTATTACTTGTGTGTGTGTGTATATATATGGAAAACACAGTATATAAAAACACATTTGAAATATTTTATGTATATATTAAATACATAAAATAGAAATATATCTTTTATGGTGAGCACACATTACTTTTATATATATGGACAACACAAGATGTAAGGAAAATATAAGACCAGACTCTTGAAAGAGTAAATCTCCTCGCCCCCCAACCCTCAACGTGCAAACTAGTCCCCTCCTTTGCACCCAGCCTCGGGGGGAATCTGCATCCCTCCCCAGCCCGCGCAACTCCTCTGTCTTGCCTGCCCTCCTGGCACTTGGCCACCTGCTTCAGGGCAAGAGTCATTTCTAAATACTTGCACTTGAGAAACTGTGAGATCAAAAGGAATTCTTGCTTGTGTTCAAGAGGCCTCGCCCAGGGGAAGGCCTCGGCCCAGGTGTACCTATCAATACATCTCCAGCCAAACAACTCTGTGTTGCTGGAGATGGAGATAAAGGACTCTGGGGGGTTCCTGGGAGGCTTCCAGAACATCAGAGGAGGTTTCCTGGGATCGACTATAGTGAGAAGGGCAGGAGAGTTTGGGATGAATCCAGGTGAGACCCCACCTGTGTCGAGGGCAAAATGATTCTCCTGGCTCTTGGCTTTACAGCTGCAAAGTCTGTCCCTAGGGGGCAGGGAGGAGGTGCCCGCAGCTGCGCCCCAGGGTGGGTGCAGTCCCCCCAGGCGCCTGTGTGGACAACCAGGAAGATGGGGTCTGGGTGGTGGGAAGTGTGGAACACTTCCTTTCTCTCAGGCGGTCTCACTGGTTAGATAGTCAGTGGGTCTGCTGATCTGATCAGGCAGGAAATAGGAAAAAGGAAGCAAGCAGACATTCTCTGTGGGGACAGCTCAGCTCTCCTCCCAGGACGGGGCTTCTGGGCTCCCGCTGCCACCAGATGTTGGCTGTTTCTCTCCTAAATGAAACCACCAGTGCCTCCCAGCTCAGAAACAAGCCCCAGGAAGATGAGGACCACTTGGCACTTTGTCATCTGCTGCAACTTTCAGCTGGAAGCCGGATCATCTATATAACCCAGGCCGGAAGAATCTCCTCTTTTCAAAGGAGGGAAGCTGAGACACGGTGAGATTGCACATTCCCAAAGACATACAGGGCTACTGAGGGGGTGACAGGCACCCCCTGCCCATTCCTGCTCCCTGGAAGCCATGGCCAACCTAAACAGGAGGCCCCAAATGCTACCTAAAGCTGGATACCAGAGAGACAGACAGAAGGGGGAGCTGAGATGTAGAAAAGTGACCAGTCCCGATCTAAGAGAAACTCAAAATGCCATCTGAGCCAGAGCTGTCTCATGTGTTTTGACTCAAGTTTAAAAAACATGGTGGCTGGGACTTCCCTGGTGGTGCAGTTGTTAAGAATCCTCCTGCCAATGCAGGGGACACAGGTTCAAGCCCTGGTCCGGGGAGATCCCACATGCCGCGGAGCAACTAAGCCCATGCGCCACAACTACTGAAGCCCACGCACCTAGAGCCTGTGCTCCGCAACAAGAGAAGCCACCGCAATGAGAAGCCCGTGCACAGCAACGAAGAGTAGCCCCCACTTGCCGCAACTAGAAAAAGCCCACGCACAGCACCGAAGACCCAATGCAGCCAAAAATTAAATAAGTAAATAAATAAAAAGAGAAGACAATAAAAAAGTAATAATAAAATAAATTTTAAAAAAATAAAAAACATGGTGGATATTTCCAGCACCAGGCTGACCAACCCTTCTATTTGCGCAGGATTCTCCCAGTTCTAGCACTGAAAGGCCCTCACACAAGCTGTGTTGGTTTCCTAGGGCTGCCGTAACAAATTACCACAATCTGGAGGGCTTAAGACAACAGAAACCCATTGTTCTGGAGGCCAGAGATCTGAAATCAAGGTTGGCAGGTTGTTTTTTTCTGGAGGCTGAGAGGGAGTCCATCCTTGCCTCTTCCAGCTTCTGGGTTTACCAACAATCCTTGGCTTATAGACACATCGCTCCAATCTCTGCATCGCCGGCACACAGCTTTCTCCCTGTGTCTGTGTCCCAAATCCCCCTCTCCTTCCTCATATGAGGACACCTGACATTGGATTTAGGGCCCAGCTCAAATCCAGGGTGATCTCATCTTGAGATCTTTGACTTAACCACATATTCAAAGACCCTTGTTCCAAATAAGGCCACATTCACAGGTCCCCCAGGATTAAGACTTGGACACATCGGGGACACGATTCAACCCACTACCCTGGAAACTCCTCCATCTCAGAGAAACTAGCACAGTGGACACCCATCCCCCTCCTGCTGCTTCTACTATCGATGCTGCCTGCGTGTCCAGCCCCAGAGCAGACATTTTCAGGTGGCAGAGAAGATGGGAAGGGCCCTGCTCCAGCCCTGTGCTCATTTCAGAGTGGACACCCTGCCACCGACCCTGGGCAAGGCCTGGGCAGAAATCCCTCCAACTCTGGGTGTGGGGAGAGGTGGCAGAAAGCCCCCTTGCCTGCCGGGGAGCATGTGGTAGCCCCACTTGTTGGTGTGGAAGACCACATGGCTCCCATATCTGGGGCCTGTCCTCCAGCTCTATTCTACTCTCTGACATTTTACTATATTCTGCTCTGTGCCTTCACCTTGACAAGTTATTTTTGGAGCAGGCATACAATGATGTAATAATGAGATGTCGTAATGACATCTAACATTCACTGAGGCCCAAGTGACTCTCAGTCCTGACGTCACCCCAAGCGGCATCTACTGCTAAATCCCTCCCAACTCGGGGCGAATTCCGAACCTGAATCCAGCTGTGCCGGCCTCTGGAGGCCCAGGCCTCATCCCAGCCTCCAAGTGAGCACTAGCTCATTTCCTACAAGCAATTCCCACTCTCGTAGCTCTGAGAGCTGAACCCTGCCAGCCAGCTAGGTGGTTTAGCCTTTCCAAAAAAGTTCAGAGGGCATCTGTCAAAGAAGCCACCTGCCCTGGCCCTGGGCAGGTTTTCATGAAACAAGAGTCACTGAACTTTGAACCAATCACAGTGTCGTGGGCTGAATGCCTGTGTCCCCACCAAAGTTCATATGTGGAAATCCTAACCCCTAATGTGATGGTATTAGGAGCAGGGGGCCTTTGGGAGGTGATATTGTCATGAGGGTGGAGCCCCCATGAACAAGGTTAGTGTGCTCATATAAAAGACCTGAGAGCCCTCTCTCACCCACTTTCCAGCATGTGAGGAAGCAACAGGAAGTCTGCAGATTGGAACCCCGAATAGGTCCCTCGCCAGAACCCTGGAACCCCAATCTTGGACTCCAGCCTCCAGAACTGTGAGAAATAAATGTCTGTTTTTTATAAGCCACCCAGTCTATGGTGTTCTGTTCTAGCAGCCTGAGTGGACTAACGCAGCCACTTAGCTAAATGCATCTCCCAGCTGCCTCATTGATCCAGGCCTTACTGCACCATCTCCTGCGGCCTGTGAGAGAGAAACCTGCAGAACAATCAACACCACATAGCACCCAAAGAGGCTGAATCAGGAGCCCGCCAGGGAGAGGAGCCACCAGGGAGAGGGGCCCAGACCCACTCCCGGCTGGGCATCCAGTGTCTGGAGACAGCACCGAGCAAGCAGCACCCCACCCTCCATGGGAGTTGCCATCCAGGCTGGGTAAGCCCCTAAGTCCAGAATGGCAAACAGGAGTGAGAGAGAAAGCAGGCGCATACAGGAGCCTGTCGGGGGGAATCCACCCAGGGTTACCTGACTTTTACAGTTTTTCAAGAGATGACTAGCTCCAATTAAAAAGAACATGTGTACGTTAGGGAGATCAAATCAAAACCACGATGAGACACCACTTCACATCCACTAGGATGGCTAGAATTTAAAAAACGGAAAATAAGAAGCGTTGAGCATGTGGAGAAATTGGAAGCTGTGCGTTGCTGGTGGGGATGTAAAATGGTGCAGCCACTGCGCTCCTCCAAAAGGTAAACAGAGGGGGCTTCCCTGGTGGCGCAGTGGTTGAGAGTCCGCCTGCCGATGCAGGGGACGCGGGTTCGTGCCCCGGTCCGGGAGGATCCCACATGCCGTGGAGCGGCTGGGCCCGCGAGCCATGGCCGCTGAGCCTGTGCGTCCAGAGCCTGTGCTCCACAACAGGAGAGGCCACAACAGTGAGAAGCCCTCATACTGAAAAAAAAAAAAAAAAAAAAAAAGGTAAACAGAGAATTCCACAAAATCCCTCAATTCCACTCCTGGGTGTATACCCCAGAAAATGGAAAATGGGTGTTCAAAGAAAAACTTGCACACAGAGGCTCACAACAGCATTATTTGTAACAGCTAAAAAGTGACAACAACCCAAAGGTCTTACCAGTGGATGAGTGGATAAGCAGCATGTGGCACATCCAGGTGGTAGAATATTACTCACCGAAGCAGACACACCACACGCCAAACGTGAACCCTGAAAACATGGTGCTCAGCGAAAGAAGCCAGACACAAAAGGCCACATACTGTATGATTCCATTTATATGAAATTCCAGAGGAGGCAACTCCATAGAGAGAGAAAGTAGGTTAGTGGTTTCCAGGGGCCGGGTGGTCGGGGGTGGGGGAGGATGGAGAGTGACCACTGACGGGTTCAGAGTTTCTTTGGGGGTTGGTGGAAATGCTCTAAACTGACTGTGATGATGGTTGTACAACCTTATTAATATACTAAAAACCATTGAATCGTATACTTTAAAATGGTGAATTTTATCTTGATGAATTATGTATACATTTTTTAAAGCATACAAGCAAAATAAAGGAGATCTATGGGCCACGTTCCACCTGAGAACAGCAATTTTCAGCCCGCAACCTGAGCAGAAGCCCTCCGCCTCGGCCCTTGGTCTCCATGCCAACTGGATTCACTTTTTGCTGTTCCTGCTCTAAGACAAAAATGTGAGCTAGAATTCTCTGATAAATATGGTGCTACTGGTGGTGGGCAGTGGCCAATCTTTTTGGACAGCCCTTAGTATCAAGAGCAACAGAAATTATTATACCCTTTGATCCCAAGATTCCCTCCAAGAAAACATACCATAAGGAAATAATTCCAATTACAAAATGTTTTCTATTCAAAAATGCTTATCCAGCATTATTTATTCAACGTTAAAACAACTGGAAATAATCTAAGCAGCCAACAATTTGCAGAGGTTGGATAGATCACAATGTGTCAGCAGGGAGGAATTTGGCCTCCATCGCTTACACTGTGTCATGTGGGCAAGTGTGGTGGGCAGAATAACAGCCCCCGGAGATGTCCACACCTGAAAGCCCAGAGCCTGTGAATATGCTGCCTTACAAGGCAAAAGTGATTGTGCAGACGTGATAAAGGTAAGGGCCTTGAGATAGGAGATGATCCCAGATTATCCGGGCAGGCCCATGTAATCACAGCTGTCCTTATAAGTGAACGAGGAAGGCCGGAGGGTGGGAGTCAGAGGAGGAGATGTGAGGGGGGAAGCAGAGGTCAGAGGAAGCAACAGACAATGCTGCACCGCTGGCCCGGAAGATGCAAGAAGGGGTCACAAGCCAAAGTAGGAAATCTAAAGTTGCTAAAGTGGGAATAATAATTTTACCTGGGCTTCCCTGGTGGTGCAGTGGTTGAGAATCTGCCTGCCAATGCAGGGGGCATGGGTTCGAGCCCTGGTCTGGGAAGATCCCACATGCCGCTGAGCGACTAGGCCCGTGAGCCACAACTACTGAGCCTGTGCGTCTGGAGCCTGTGCTCCGCAACAAGAGAGGCCACAACAGTGAGAGGCCCGCGCACCACAATGAAGAGTGCCCCCGCTTGCCACAACTGGAGAAAGCCCTCGCACAGAAAAGAAGACCCAACACAGCCAAAAATAAAAAAAAATCTTAAAAATAATAATAATTTTACCTGCTTCTTGGACTAGTGTGAGACGACAAGAATTAAACACGATCGTCTCTATAAACTGTTGTCACAGTCCCTGGCATGTAAGTGCTCAATAATGACAATTATCCAGGGACAACTGTGCCATCATGTAAAGTTACGTTTGCAGAGAACTTTCTTTTTATGGGAAAATACTCCTGGTGTAACATTAAGTGAGGAAAGAATAAAGATTATAAACCATATAAAATAGTAAGGAAGAAGCAATTATATAAGTATATTAATATTGCCCTTTTTCTAGGTGATCTTTATTCTATCTAAATGTTCATGTATTTTCTATGGAATATGTTTTACTTTCATAATCAGGAAAAATGTGGGGAATTCCCTGGTGGTCCAGAGGTTAGAACTCCGTGCATTCACTGAGAAGGGTGTGGGTTCGATCCCTGGTCAGGGAACTAAGATCCCACATGCCGCATGGCTCGGCCAGTAAATAAATAAAGATAGATGTTTTTAAAAAAATAAATAAATAAAAATTTTAAAAAGAAAACTGTGTTTGTTTTTCAAATGGGGCCCCTGGAACAAAGTTTTCTTCCCTCCTTTCAGGGTCTCTGTTAATGGCCAAGGCTGACTGCATGCAGCCAACCCACGCTTGAGCTTGTATCCCTCCCTACATCCTCACCATTTGTCCTTAAATGTTTCTGTAGTATCAATTTTTAAAACTGTTGGGTCGGGGCTTCCCTGGTGGCGCAGTGGTTGAGAGTCCGCCTGCCGATGCAGGGGACACGGGTTCGTGCCCCGGTCCGGGAGGATCCCGCGTGCCGCGGAGCGGCTGGGCCCATGAGCCATGGCCGCCGGGGCTGCGCGTCCGGAGCCTGTGCTTCGCAGCGGGAGAGGCCACAGCAGTGAGAGGCCCGCGTACCACAAAAAAAAGAAAAAAAACTGTTGGGTCGGCACTTGTTTGGTGGTGCAGTGGTTTAGAATCCGCCTGCCAATGCAGAGGACACGGGTTCGAGCCCTGGTCCGGGAAGATCCCACATACCGCAGAGCAGCTAAGCCCGTGAGCCACACGGCCCAGGTGCCCGTGCTCGGCAACAAAGACAAGCCACCGTGATGAGAAGCGCGCGCACCGCAACGAAGAGTAGCCCCTGCTCGTCGCAACTAGAGAAAACCTATGCGCAGCAATGCAGACCCAACGTAGCCAAAAATAAATAAATAAATAAATTTATTTAAAAATAAACAAAACTGTTGGGTCTTCCCTGGTGGTCCAGTGGTTAAGACTCTGCGCTTCCAATGCAGTGGGCACAGTGTGCATGCTGCATATCCTGCATGCCGCATAGTGGGCCCGAAAAAAAAAAATTGTTGACAATCTGATGGGTGAAAATACATGCTGTAATTGATATTTTGATTTGCATTTATTTGATTATTACTAGGATGGGATCATCTTTTCCATGTATTTCTTTACCATCTTAACTTTTTTTCTTAACTTTTCTTCTGCAAATTGCCTCTTTATTTGTCTCTTTGCCCATTTTTTTCTTGGAGTCTCTCTGTTTTTGTTTTTGTTTTTTTGGCCACGCTGCACAGCTTGTGGGATCTTATTTCCCTGACCAGGGATCGAACCTGAGCCCTTGGCAGTGAGAACACACAGTCCTAACCACTGGACCACCAGGGAATCCCCAGGACCTCTTTTTTTATTTCCGTTTTTAAATTGAAGTACAGTTGGTTTAGTGTTTCAGGTGTACAGCAAAGTAATTAAGTTATACATAAAAATATATATCTATTCTTTTTCAGATTCCTTTCCATTATAAGTTACTACAGGATATTGAATATAGTCCCCTGTGCTATACAGTAGGTCCTTGTTTTTTATCTATTTTACATATTATAGTGTATATCTGTTTTTATTTCTCTAAAGAATAAAGCATGGATGTTAACATCCTGTCCACTTATAATTTCATTTTTCTCACTACCTTTTTATGATAAAAAATGTCAAACATACAGCAAATTTGAAGGAAGAGCTCATGAACACCTGGGTACTCTCCACTTAATTCTCAGCATTTTGCCACATTTGTTTTATCAATTTGTTTTTGCCGATTCATATGAAAAGAAGTTGTAGGTGTTGATGGCATTTCCCCACTAAACACCTCAATATACATTGCCTGAGAACCAGGCCCGCCTCCTACCTAGCTGCAAAACCACTATCACACCTGAGAAAATGAAAAATAATTCTCCATCTCATCTAATATTCAATCAAGATTCAAATTTTCCCAGCTGTCCCCAAAATTTCTTTTTTTTTTTTTGCGGTACACAGGCCTGCTGCGGCCTCTCCCACTGCGGAGCACAGGCTCAGCGGCCACGGTTCACGGGCCCAGCCACTCAGCGGCACATGGGATCCTCCCGGACCAGGGCACGGACCCGCGTCCCCCGCATCGGCAGGCGGACTCCCAACCACTGCGCCACCAGGGAAGCCCCAAAATTTCTTTTTCAAAGCAAGACCCAACCAAGCTTCAGCACTGCATTTTCTTTTTTCTTTTTTTTTTTTTTGACTGCACCACCAGGCCTGCAAGATCATAATTCCCTGACCAGGGATTGAACCCGCGCCCCAGCAGTGAAAGCCCCAAGTCCCAAACACTGGACCAACAAGGAATTCCCGCATTTGCTTTTTAATGCATCTTTATAGTTACTCATCTTTTTTATTTTAATGACATTTGTATTATGCTTAGAAAGGACTTTCCATGAGTAAACAAATTTATCTTTCCTATATTTTCTTCTGTCATAGCCTTACTTTTTAAAAAAATTTAAGCTTTTATCCATCTGATATTTTTAAAATTTGTGTGTCAGTGTAAAGTGTACAACTTTATTATTTTTTTTCCTAAAAGATTACCAATTAGTCTGACACCTCTCATTGCCTAACCATCCCTCCACACTGATTCAAATGTCACTACCATCAGGGGCTCAAAGTCCTCTGTATGAGTTTCCCGGGGCTGCTATAACAAAGTACAGCAAACCACATGGCTTAAAACTTACAGAAATTTATCCTCTCACGGCTCCAGACACCAGAAGTCTGAAATCAAGGTGCCGGCAGGGGCACATTCCCTCTGAAGGCTCTAGAAGAGGACTCTTCATTGCCTCTTCCAGCTTCTGGTGGTTGCCAGCCTCTCTCAAAGTTGATATCTTGCATAATTATAGCACAATATCACAACCAGGAAATAGACATTGGTACAATCCACAAACCTTATTCAGATTTCTCCAGTTTCACTAGTTTCTGCTTTGGGGGATATGGCTTAAATACAATAAAATACACCCATTTTAAACAGTTCTACCCGTTCTGATAAATGTATATAGTTGTGCAACCACCACCATAATTAAGTTTTAGGATCCAGAAGATGATGGAAGAACAGACGAGAGTGGAGGGTCCCCAGACTTTCTGGGTTTTTTTTTATTTGTCTGCGCCGGGTCTTAGTTGCGGCACACGGGATCCCCGTTGCCATGTGCGGGATCTTTCAGTTGCGGCATGAGGGATCTAGTTCCCTGCATTGGGAGCGCGGAGTCTTAACCACTGGACCACCAGGGAAGTCCCTCTCCAGGCTTCCTTACAAATACCTTTTCTATCTGTTCATTATGTAAGCAATACACATTCCTTGAGCAGACACGATTTTAAAAAATAAGCAAAAATTAGACAAATGTATTTCCAGCCTTTTGTGGACACAGTTAACAAATATGGAATCATTTTGTGTATATAGCTTTATAGTCTGCTTTTTAAAAAACTTAACACGTCTGTCTGCCCAGGACAAGAAAAAAAAAAAATTCTACAGCACTTTTTATGACCATAAGGCATTCTGTTGTATGGCTGTCCCATGAGAGAGGCAGAGGAAATCCTAGGACAGTGAAGAAAGACTTTAGGACCACATCCCCAGTCCAGTTTGGGGAGCATCCTGCCAAAAATCCCACGTGCCTTCTGCAGACAGCCCCCACCCCTGGCTCAGGCAGCCACTGATCTGCTTCCTGTGTCTGTAAGTTTTGCCTTTTCTAGAATTTCATAGAAAAGAAAGCACATATATGTAGTCCTTTGTGTCTGGCTTCTTTCACTGAGCGTAAGACGTTGAGACGTGTCCGTGTTATTTCTTTCATCAGTAATCCCTTCCTTTTAGTTGCCAAGCAGCCGTCCCTAGGATGGTTGTACCAAAACTTGTTTATTCATTTACCAGCTGACGGGCATTTGGCTATTCCGAATGAAGCTGCTATGAGCATTCACATACAAGATTCATGCGGACATGTGTTTGCAATTCTCTTGGATAGATACGTAGGGGGATTTCTGGGTCATATGGTAAGTGTCTATGTACTTTTAAGAAACCGCCAAACTGATCCCCAGAGCGGCCGAACCATTCTGCCTTCCCCCCAGCAGCGTGTGCAGGTTCCAGCTTCCCCACACCCTCACCAGAGCTTGCTATTGTCAGTCTTCTAAATTGTGCCTGCTCGGCAGAGGTGTGGTTTTACCGTGTGTGTCCCTAATGAGCAGTGACATGGAGCATCTTCTGAGGTACCTGTTGATGGTGATGTCTGCTTCTGTGATGTGTTTGTTTAGATTCTTTCTAGACAGCCCCCCTTTTTGGTTAGTCTCCTGTTTTATTACCTCGTGATCAGAGAATGGGCCCCATATGGTTTCCACTTTTGGAATTTGATATTCTTTGTGGCCTAGAACATCAAGTTTTACAAATGTTTGATGGGAAGTTGAAATGAGTCTTGGGTTGACAGGAGGGGGCAGAAACCCAATTCATACTAGCTTGGACCACCAGAGGGATGTCCCAACTAGGAAGGCCCCGGTGGATACTCTGGGTTTGTCCCAGGTTTCTATTTTTCTCTATTTCTCATTCTCTCCTTCTTAGCCTGCCTTTCTCCGTGCGCTGGCTTCAGTGTCTCTCAGTAGAAACGCTTATCAAGGGGCGGCGGGGGAAGGGCATGACAAACATCCCTCCAATTTAGCCACCTCAGAGGAAGCAAGACCCTCCCGCAGGGTCCTTAGGTGAAGGCCGGGGGAGGGCTGTAACTGCCCCAACTTGAGTCACGGCCATCCCCAAGCCAGGAGCTGCATAAGCTCCCAGGATGCATGTCCAGCCCCACAGCCAACGCACACCCAACCACACGGAGAGAGTGAGGGTTGGCACCCCAAAGGGAGGTGGGTGCTCTCCCCAGAACCAGGGCTAGGGAGCCAAGCATACAGATACGTCCTGCCAGGGAAACAAGATGCTCCATCAAGACATCAAAAGTACCAGGGTCTGGTCCTCTGAGGTCTCACCCTTTCATGCCCGCTGGGTCTGTGATTTCTCAGAAGGATACCTGAGAGTCTCAGTGGCAACTGTTCTCTCCTTAATTATTCTAGTTGTGATATTACCACTTGGTGCTTTTTGTTTTTTTTTTTTTTTTTTGGCTATGCCGGGTCTTCGTTGCGGCACGAAGAATCTTTGTCGCCGCGTGCGGGATCTTTAGTTGCAGCATGCAATCTCCTAGTTGCAGCATGTGGGATCTAGTTCCCTTGTCGCCGCATGTGGGATCTTTAGTTGCAGCATGCAATCTCCTAGTTGCAGCATGTGGGATCTAGCTCCCTTACCAGGGAACGAACCCCGGCCTCCTACACTGGGAGCACAGAGCCTTAGCCACTGGACCACCAGGGAAGTCCTGCTACTTGTTGCATTTTAATGCTACCTCTCCTGCGTTAAAATTCATGAAAAGAAAACCTTGACGGGCTGTAACTTATTAAGATGCAACAGCTTTCTTTGTTCTGGTGCACAATTTTTTAATGATTTTTAAAAAATTAAGCCAGCACCTCTTCACTTTTCTTCCCTCTCATAATTTCTACCTCTCTTACTCAAAAAGTCTGTCCTTCTCGAGTCTGCCCCCTCCCACCCCTGCCACCCAGCCACCCAACCAACTGTCCGAATTTGAGCATCTGAGTTCAGGAATGCTGACTATAAGCATAACGTGTACTCATCACAGAAATCTTGGAAAATATAGAAAAGTATAAGAAGCATCAAAAAACTCACTTTAATCTCACATAAAGTATTTTTATTATTTCTCTCCACTCGTTTTTTAGATGCATCTATATAGATATTTTTATAATATTGAGACCACACTGCATCTGTTTATTTAATCTGCATTTTTTAATCTAACATTACACATGGTTTCCACCATGTCATTTAAAAAGATCTCCTAAAACTTGTATTTTAAGGATCATAGAGAATCTCCTTGGATGAGCACAGCACACTCCATTTAAGTCAGCTGCCCGCTGTGCTGGACATTGAGCTATTTCCAATTTAATGATAAGCTCTACTGCAGTGAACAAATCAGGACATAAATAAATCTTTCTGTACATCTCTGATTTTTTTTTCCTTAGGCAAATGGATAACAGAAGGGCATGACTGGTGTTAAGGATCTGGAATCGCATTAGCAAATTACTTTCCAGAAACAATGAAGCCATTTGCATTCCCACCCACGGCGCAGGAGGGCTGGTTTCACATAGTCACCCAACTTTTACCAGGGCCTTCTAAATTGATTTTTAATTTAATTGAGGACTTGAGGGGTTAAAATCACTAATATGCTCTTTCCTGGGATGAATTTGCCCCATGCCTACCTTCAAATTATTCATTTTTATGGCTAAGGCTGGGGTTACAGTTCTGTGCCAGGTGGTGTGGTGGATTTAGGGACGTACCAATTCCATTCCCACCCTTGAGGGTTTATACCCTGATGGGAAGGAATTTAAATCAAGAAACAATTAAAGAACAATACACAAATTAAATAAACCAAGAAACCCTCATGTACTCGCAGGAGGTCATCAAGCTGAAAAGGCCTGAACGAGCCTGTGAAAGTGAGAGGGAGGTTGTGTACGCCTGGGGAATGCGGGAAGTTGGGGTAATTCTTTCCGTGGACATTTTGGCAATTCATGTCAGAGTCATAAAAATGTTTGAATGTTTTCATGGGATTTTTCAAACCAGAAAGAGTGATAAACTTTGATCAGAAGGAATCATGCTAATGTCACTACAAGAAAATGGGCTGGGCTGCAGGCTGGCATGTACTGTCACCCCATACACATTGTCCCTAGTACATACTGTCCCCTTGTACATGCTGTCCCCTGGTACACACTGCCCCTGGGTCATGCCATCCCCTGGTACACAGTGCCCCATGGTGAATAGTCCCCTGGTACATACTATCCCTGGTACACACTGTCCCCTGGTACACACTGCACCTGCCATCCTTTTGCAGGTCCCATGGCAGTACATAAACTGCTCATACCACTGTCTCAGCCATGGACCCTGTATCTGGTCTTTGTCTCCTCCACGTGAGGATGAGGATGAGGTTGATATGTGTCCCACATGTAGTGAAAGCATCAGAAGTCAGCTCCAGTCTGCTGCTGCCTCTCCGGCAGGTGGTCTGAGGCAAACTCCACCAAGCCCGTGGATGAGCCCTGGCCTCTAAGTCTCTCCTGCCGCAGCCCCACTGTACCCAAGTCCTTCCCTGGCCATCTTTACCTTTGAGTGGCAGGAAGTGCCTTCTTCATTCATTCAACAAGTTTTTGAGTGTCTTTTGTGCCTGAGCCCTCTCTACACAGTGGGGCCACAGCAGTGAACTAGCCAGACCTTGAATTGTGAGTCCTCCTACCTTGTTCTTTTTGAGATTGTCTTTTTTTTTTTTAATATTTATTTATTTACTTTTGGCTGCATCAGGTCTTAGTTGTGGCACACAGGCCCTTCGTTGCAGTATGCGGGCTTCTCTCTAGTTGTGGTGCGCAGGCTCCAAAGCGTGCGGGCTCAGTAGTTGTGGCTCACGGGCTCAGTTGCCCTGCGGCATGTGGGATCTTAGTTCCCCGACCAGGGATCGAACCAGTGTCTCCTGCATTGCAAGACAGATTCTTAACCACTGGACCACAGGGGAAGTCCCTTGAGATTGTCTTGATGATTCCAGGTCCTTTTAGAATTAGCTTGTCAATTTCTGTTTTTTTAAGTATGCTGAGATTTTGATTGCGAGTGTGTTAAATCCTTAGATCGAGTTGGGGATGTTGACATCTTAAAAATAGCAAATCTTCCAGCTCATAAACAGTCTTTCTTTTGGCCACGCATAACGGCTTAAGGGATCTTATTTCCCCCGACCAGGGATCGAACCCGCACCCTCAGCAGGGAAAGCTCAGAGTCCTAACCACTGGACCGCCAGGGAATTCCCAACAAACAGTCTTTTTTATTTAAATCTTCTTTAATATTTCTCCACAATAAAGAAATCAGAATATACTGAGGGGAGACTATTCACACTAGGGCCTGAATATTTTTATTATAGAAAACTTTTATAAAATTTGAGTTTTAAAAAACACATTAAACTATAACAAAGATCAAAGTAATCCGTGAGCTTAAAAGCTAGATAACTCAGGAAACAGTATGTTATATAAATTTATACATGCACAAGGTAAAATTTTTCAAATATTCACAAGGTCATAAACTGATCATTAAAAACCTCTTCAGAGACTTCCCTGGTGGTCCAGTGGTAAAGAATCCACCTTACAATGCAGGGGACACAGATTCAATCCCTGGTCAGGGAACTAAGATCCCACATGCCACAGGGCAACTAAGCCCGAGTGCCACAACTACTGAGCCTGAGTGCTGTAAACTACAGAGTCCACACGCCCTGGAGCCTGCAAACCACAACTAGAGAAGAGAAAACCCGCACGCCACAACAAGAGAGAAGCCCGCACGCCACAGCGAAAGATCCTGCATGCCTCAACGAAGATCCCACGTGCCACAACTAAGACCCAACACAGCCAAAAATAATTAAATAATAAATCTTAAAAAAAAAAAAAACCTCTTCACTACCCCCCAAAAATAACCACTGTTATGCATGTCTTGAGTATCCTCTCAAAAGATTTGTATACATGCACCAACACACAAATTCCTTTTGGTTGCACAACAGAAGTAATATCATATATATTTGTAGAGGGCTAAATAATGGCCCCCACATAGACATGTCCAAGTCCTAACCCCCAGTACCTGTGAACGTGACCTTATTTGGAAATAGGGTCTTTGCAGATGTGATTAAGTTAAGGATGTCAAGATAAGAGCATCCTGCACTTAGGGTGGGCCCTACAACCAATGACTGGACTTATAAGATTTAAAATGTCTTTATAAGAGAAAGGAGAGGGAGGTTTGAGACACAGAGAGACAGAAGAGAGACAGGGAAGGAGTCCATGTGAAGATAGAGGAGGAGAATGGAATGGTCTCTGTGCCAAGGGTTGCTAAGGATTGCAGGCAACCACCTGCAGAAGCTAATAGCAGCAAGAAAGGCCATTTTTCCCCAGAGCCTTCAAAGGGAGCTTGGCCCTGCTGACACCTTGATTTCAGACTTCTGGCCCTCAGAACCTTGAGACAATAAATTTCTATTAAGTCATCAAGCTTGTGGTAGCTTATATGGCAGCTCTAGGAAACTCATACAATATTGCTCCATGCTTAGATTTTTCACATAATAACATACTACCTTGGAGATCTTATGTGTCCACCTGGCTGGGTTATTGCCCCCAGTTGCTCAAACAAACACTAGGTGTTTCTGCAACAGTATTTTGTAGATGTGACTAATATCTACAATCTGTTGACTAGAGGTAAAGGAGATTTTCCTGGATAATCTGTGTGGGTCTCATCCAATCAGTTGAAAGACCTTAAGAAGAGAACTGAGGTTTCCCTGAGGAAGAAGAAATCTTGCCTGTGAACATGAATTCCAGCCTGCCCTTCCTGACGGCCTGCCTTAAGATTTCCAATTTGCCAGGCAGCCCACAATGGCATAAGCCAATTCCCTGCAATACATCTCTTTAGGTATTAGCATTTCTATATCGGTGTTTCTCTGGAGGATCCTACCTGATAAAATCCACCCCCCAAATGAGGCCGTTGGCCCTGCTCTGTTGTCACTGCTGGCTGGGGTCCCTGCCAGCCCTGTTCCTCACTCTTACAGGGTAGCCTAACACAGTGCCACGCCAAAAGAGCCACTAAAAAATATTTGCTGTGTGCATGGTCTCATGACCACCTCTGAACCCAAAATTCACCTTGCGAATTCCTATCTGGATGCGCCCTCACTATATGGTCCAACTCTGTCTACTGAAGTCGTGGGTGCATTGATGTGCCATTCATTCTGGGACACGTGCTCCCGTCAGCAGCATTCACACTAAGACATGAGACTCGAAAAAGCAGCGACTGCAGGATGCAGCTTGTACTAAACCCCAAGAAATATGAAATGGTGATGTCGATAGCAGCCCCTTTCACTTACATAGCCAGGACGTGTATAATAGAAGATTTCAGCCCCGAAGAGGAATATTCTATGAAAATACCTCAAAAGACAGTGGTCACCACTGTCATCTGAAATAACTGGGAGTTATTTCAGATGCTCACAGAACCTGTGAGGACATGCCCAGCCAAAGGAGCCGGGCTCCAGCACCTGGCCGTGCATTGTGATTACATTAACAGCATTTCAACCAGTGTTTTGTTTCTGCAGTCATCATGGACACTTCTGCTGCAGGCCTGCATCCCTCTCACAGTCCAGAGAACAGAAAAACTTGATTTTTTAAACAAATGTTACTCTTTGCAGCAAGAGCTAAACATTGGAACAACTCACCGTCTGTCAATCAGGATCTATTTATATAAACTACCATACATCAACTACAGAATATCATGGAGAGATTCAAAGGAGCAAGGTAGGTCTATCCACTTGTTGGGGAGCAACCTTCGAGCCATACAACTAAGAGGAAAAAAAGCAGCAGGCAGAACAGCCTTAGTGCACTACCATTTGTGTGACCAGAAGAAACCAGCGGGAGGGTGCACCAGGAGGAAACGCTCCACGCATCCTTGCTGGTTCAGGCACAGAAAGGCCCTAGAAGAAAACCTAGGAAGGGGTTGAGTTTGTTGCTTCCAGAGTGGAGAACTAGACTGCTGGGGACAGGAGGGGAGGGAGTTTTTTCAGTATCCGTCTGAACCTTTTGGCACCTGGGGCATGTCCCACTCTCCTTGCTCAGTTAAGAGCCACAAAGGCCTATGGTGATGGAGGAGCAGAGCTGGAGGCTGGGGGGCTGGCAAGGTGCTGCCCGACATGAGCAGGGGCCCAGCCTTGGACATGTCAAACTAGACATTCCCGCCGTCCTCTGGACCACCCTGTGCTCACCTGCAAAGCGGAATTTTTACGGTGCCTTTTGGTTCTAACATTCCTTGCCTCCAAATGCAGTTCCTCTGATTATCACTGAGATTTTTGCCAACAAGAAGCAGGAAAATGACTTTTAAAAGAAAATGTGTCCTTTGGACTTATCTTCGTACTATCTCACCAAAGCAGCAGGATTAAAGAGGGTAATGAAAATCTCTTGTTTCATGTGACCTGAGCGACAGACATTTCTTTGTTTGGGTTCTTTTAGACAAGAAGTAACCCAGCAAATGAAGGGAGTGAACAAGAGCATGCATTTGACTCACAGGGGGATTTGCAACCCAGTTCTCAGGTCCATCAATCCTGAAACCCCTGGGTTTATCGATGGTGCCCAAAGGATTTATAGAGGATGCTCAAGATCGCCTTTAGCATCCAGGGAGAACAATTAGCAAACTCACGATGTGTATTTGTTTACTGCTTTGAATCCCCAAGCTAATTATTGGTTTTTAAATAAGGACTTCACCCTAAATTTTAAAACTTTGTTAAGTGTAACTTATTGTTAAATTTGAGAAAATAATGTATGATATTTCACACTGGAAAATTGCACTCATAAAATCATTTTTACACTCTAACAATCCCGCACCAGGCAAAGGTTTGAAAAAAAGCAGATGTGGGATGTGTAACAGACGTGACTAATTTGTGTTAGAATACCACTGAAACCAGCTAAGCATCAAATACTTTCAGAAATGCCCTAGATGGACTTATACCTCCTAGAGTTGCTGAGAATTCGGGGACAGAGGCAACCCCATCTACCTGGGGTGGGAGTCTAAATCAGTGCTGACCCCTGGGGGACACTTTGGCAATAGCCAACAAAAAAAAAGTAGACCCATTGCCCTTCAATACAGCATCAGTACAATACATGCTGTTCCAGAGATGTGCCAGCACCTTGCACATGCAAAGATAAAGATATTCAACCAGGGAATTCCCTGGCAGTCCAGTGGTTAGCACTCCGCGCTTTCATGGCAGAGGGCCCAGGTTCGATCCCTGGTCTGGGAATTAAGATCCCACAAGCCACACGGTGCAGCCAAAAAAAGAAAAGATGTTCGACCCGTCAGAATGGTCATCCTCAAAAACTCTACAAATAGGGACTTCCCCGGTGGCGCAGTCGTTAAGAATCCGCCTGCCAATCCCTGGTCCGGGAAGATCCCACATGCCACAAAGCAACTAAGCCCGTGAGCTGCAACTACTGAGCTTGCGTGCTGCAACTACCGGAGCCCACGCGCCTAAAGCCTGTGCTCTGCAACAAGAGAAGCCACGGCAATGAAAAGACCGCACACCGCAACGAAGAGTAGCCCCCGCTCGCCGCAACTAGAGAAAGCCCGCGCGCAGCAATGAAGACCAAACATAGCCAAAACAAAAAGAGTCTACAAATAATAAATGCTGGAAAGAGTGTGGAGAAGAAGGAACCCTCCTACACTGTTGCTGGGAACGTAAAATGGTGCAGCCACTATGGACAACAGTATGGAGGTTCCTTAAAAAACTAAAAATAGAGTTACCATGTGACCCAGCAATCCCACTACTGGGCATATATCTGGAGAAAACTCTAATTCAAAAACATACATGTATCCTAATGTTCATAGCAGCACTATTTACAATAGCCAAGACATGGAAGCAACCTGAATGTCCATCGACAGAGGAACAGATAAAGAAGATGTGGTTTATATACACAATGGAATATTACTCAGCCATAAAAAAGAAGGAAATAATGCCATCTGCAGCAACAAGGATGGACCTAGAGATTATCATACTAAGTGAAGTAAGTCATATAGAGAAAGACAAATGTCATATGATATCACTTATATGTGGAATCTAAGAAAATAATATAATGAACTTATTTACAAAACAGAAGAGACTCACAAACATAGAAAACAAACTTATGGTTACCAAAGGGGAAAAGGGGGTCAGGGATAAATTAGAAGTTTGGGATTAGCAGATACAAACTACTCTATATAAAATAGATAAACAACAAGGTCCTAGTGTATAGCCCAGGGAACTATATTCAATATCTTGTAATAAACTATAATGGAAAAGAATCTGAAAAAGAATGTATTTATATATATATGTGTGTATATATACATATATGTATAAAGGAGTCACTTTGCTGTATACCAGAAACTAACACAACATCAAAAATCAACTATACTCCAATTAAGAAAAAAAATAAAGATGTTCGTCACTGCACTGTTTCTAATAGTAAGAAATTGGAATCATGGACTGATATGATTGCAAAATTAATAAACGACACTCTTTAAAATAAAAGCCTTCTACAACAGAGGTCTCTCATAGGGGGCTGTGGTCTGGTCTCCAAAGCAACATCGCAAAGGAGTTGGTTAATTGTGTTCCCTACCTCCTACAACAGCGTTCCTTAACCTCCCCAGCCCCCAGGATCCAAGGGGGGTCCAGTCTGTGCATATGTTTAGGGGCCATGCAATAGGCTAGGCGGCCTGGGGCGGGCCTCGTGCAGCCCTTGAGGGCCTACTGCGTGCAGGCTGCCTCACTACTTCCAGACGTAGCCTGCCCGCCCCCACCAGGCACAAGTGGGGAATGGCAGGAACAGGCTCCACAGCCTCAGGACTTGAAGCAATTTACGATTCCTTGCCCTCATCTGTAAAATGAGGGCTGGGACACGCTGCCCTTTGTAGGAAGCGTTCTAAACAGTGTGAGCTGCAGACGGCCTCCGGGGGGTCTCCTGGGTCAGGACGTCTGGGGTGGGGCCCAGGGTTCAATATTTGCATTGTGTGCCCAGGGGATACTTAGGCAAACTGAAAGCTTGAAAACTTCTGCAAGGGCCCTAACTGTGCTTATTTTTACTTGAGTTCTGATACATAAACACTGTGTGTCACGTATGTATAACATTTATCCATTGCATATACAGAGTCAGCATCACATAACACAGCTAGCCTGTAAGTTATACCTCAGGCTTGCAAATGTGAGCGGACCTGGTTGGGGGACAAATCATCACATTAAATATTCAAGTTTGTCCAATGTATTATACATCCTGAGTTTATCCCATGCAGACCATTGAGCGTGTGTCCAGTGTGGATGGTGTTAGTTACTCCTTTTAGCCAACTCTGATTACGGTTAATGAGACAGTATTTGTAAAAAAAACTAAGAGCTGGCCTGAAACTGTTTTGTAAGATGTAGCCAGTGTTATTTAGTTTTAACTGCCAAAGCTGACAGATCCAGGGTATTGGCTTCATCTCAATTTCTGACTTTTCCATTGACTTGAGAATAATACCGTCACATCATTCATTTCTTGTCGTGGTATCTTTGCTTTCGGATCCACAAGAGCAGCATGAAAATATTTAACCTTTATTGGTGGTATTTCAGACATTAATTACTTAATATTTGTCATTGGCACTGTCACTTGCACAGAAAGAAAGTGGCGTTAAACAGAGTACTTATGCTTGCCTGTATGCCTGTATTTTTTAATATCTTTTTTGTACATGTTTTAAACATTCTCATAAACAGTAAAGTATAAATGGAAATGCAGATAAACTATTCATGTTCCAGGATTAATTTAAGTATCAATAATTGCATTACTTTCATTGAAAATGTCTAAAGTATAGTCCTTGCATTCCTAAGGACTTGTATTGCCCAGTACTTAACCACTAGCTACACGTGGCTATTTAAATTTAAATTATTTAAAATTAAATTAAATTAAAAAGTAATTCCTCAGCAGCACATTTCAAGTGTTCACTAGCCACAGATGGCTGGCGGCTGACACACTGAAGCGCATGGACATAAGGCATTTCCATCCTCTCTGAAACTTCTACTAGACAGCGCTGTTACAGACTCTGCACTATATCCACTCATGTCTAGATGACAGCAAATGCTGAGGAACCATTTGTTGAATGAATAAGAAAATAATTAGTTCTAATTTGTCTTAATAATTCTTAAATGTGACAGTCAAAACAGAATCAGCTTTGGCCCAAACCCATGTTTTGACACAATTGGATTAGCTGGAATCATTCCTCAATTCTGCCAACTTCTGGTTTTGTTTTTAAGGAACACTTCACAAACTTTGGATCATACCTCACCCTATTTACCTGATAATTTTAGTCAAATAGGTCATATTTGTTTCTCCCAATAAATTATCTAAACGTTATTTTACCCAAACTGGGCGTCCCCAGTTGGATAGACAATGTATGTATTAAACCTTCCAAGAAATTGATTTTTTTCCCCCAATGAGTTAGGATCACATTCTGGACAAACTTATTTCTTAGGGAAAGAAAACATTCTCTTTTTTAAGCTTTCTTTTCTTTAAAAAAAAAAAAATTAAGCAAGTATCCCAGGATAACATATATCATCAAGAGGAAACTGGAAACCTCCAGGGCAAAAACCTCACACCCCAGATGAATTCTGCAAGGAAATGTGAGTTGAAACTGATCCAGCTATTTGTAGGATTACAATAAATACACCTTTGGCCTCAGCTCCACAATTTACTGCCTGGCTCCACAAGATGAGGATACAAAAAGAGCTGTAGAGAGATTGTACGCAGCTCTCTCTACCCCAGGAGTGCAGGTTTTATCCCAAAACAGGTATTCTGGGCTGCAGCGCCCCCCCCCAAGTAAGCAATCAACCCCCCACCAAAAGCAATCTTCCTTCTTCCCACCTCCTTTGCAAATAATATCTGAGTTTGCAAATGTTACTCAAGTTCTCTCCAGGATATCGTATGAACGTAACCTATTTAACCAAATAAACTGAAGAACATGCCAGAAATTGAAAGATGGGCTCCTGAAGTTCCATATTTTCTACAGTAGGCCTTTCCTATTAAAACAACAACAAAAATACATTTCTCCTGCAGAATCCTTTATAAATATGGTTTTAATGATCAAAATTACATTGAGACAGTTTCCTGCAACAAGAAACGACTTTTTGACGTACTCAACCCATAGAGTACTTTGCAGCTGTGTCCAAGGGAAAAACAAAGTCAGAAAATGAATTTTGAGTTAAACTGTACTGATACGAAAAAAAAGCGCTAACGTATATCCCCTTTATTACTAGTTTGACTTGCTCTGATTGAAGATCTAAATGATTTAAGGGAAGAGTTGCTCACGGAATACCGATCTGAACAGCGTTAAGGGTGGCTGCCGAAGATGACCCCACCGGACTCCAGCCCACCGCCTTCTCTAAACCCGGTCCAGTCTCCTCTGCCGCATGCAATTGATCCAAAGGACATGGACTGCCAAATCCTAGCGGGCCCATTAATGACTTGGTCCTAGGTTAGAACCATGTCCTCAAATCCCAATCCCATCTCCTCCACATTCATTTCCTTAAAATCATGAAATAAATTTTTTAAAGGTGCAGTTGCTTTTCCCCCTACGTGCGCCCTAAAACTTGGGGGTTGGGTGCCACTCTTCACAACTTAAAGAACGAAGAGCCGTTCGTTTCCACTAGATGCATTTTCCTCTCTCGCCTTTGAGATAAAAAGCTGGGCTGCTCCGTTTTTGCCGCTCACCTCCTCCCCCAGCACTTTGTCTTCCATTCCTTCCCCGCCCCCGCCCCAGCCCGTTTTGCTCCCACGCAAAATAGTACGACTGCCCGAGACCAAAGGAGACCAAGTTCAAAAATGCGGAGGGCGCCTGGGCCCTCCGCGCCCCAAGCAGCGCCCCTCGGGGACAGAGGCAGGAAGCGGCCGCCTCGCCGCGTCCCAACTTCCCCCCGCTTCGGGGCAGAACAATGGCTTTTTGCCCGGAAAACGAAGTTCGGAGGAGGCCAGGCGCACCCCGGAGACCAAGCGGGACTCGACTGTTGATCGCCAGGTCCGAAGAGGCAAGGCGCCTCCTTCTTCCCCGCGAGGGACCCGCCCGCGCTCTGCTGACCCACGCGCGCTGCCCGCGGCCCCAACCCACCCAGACCAGGCGCGCCGGACCCCCTCCCGGGGCGCGAAGCTGGTCCCGCCGTGAACAATGCGCGCACCGCCCCCAGGCACCGCCCCCTCGCGCTCATTGGCCCATGCCTGAACAGGGCGGCTCGCACGGGCTGGTGGCGGGCTGGGGCGCGCGGGGCGCGGAAGCGTTGCGCGTGCGCGGGGCGGGCCTGCGCGGGGCGGGGGCGGTGCTTTGTGTGCGGCCGGGAGGGCGCGCGGCGGCGGTGGTTGTGCGGGGAGCGGCGGGTGCCGCGGTCTGGGCGGGGCAGCATGGAGGAGCTGAGCAGCGTGGGAGAGCAGGTCTTCGCCGCCGAGTGCATCCTGAGCAAGCGGCTCCGCAAGGTGCGTGCGGCCCGGCCCGTGCCCACCCGCGCCCGCCCACCCCGGCTCACGCGCCTCTTCTCTCCCTGCAGGGCAAGCTGGAGTACCTGGTCAAGTGGCGTGGCTGGTCCTCCAAGTGAGTCCCCAACAATGCGGCGCCCGCCTTCCCGCCCGCGCCACCTCGGTGTGAAGGGGGGGCGGCGTGGGGTTCCTCGGCCGCGCCGTCGGGGGGCATCGCGCGCCGGGCGGGAAGTTTGCGGGGGCTCCGCGGGCTCCTCGGGCTTGGCGGGAGGGGGCACCCAGCCTGCGCAGGGTGCCCTTTGTTTACAAGCCCGCGGGTCGCAGGGCTGGGCGGCCTCCCCTTCCAGCCCGCCCAGCTCCGCTCCCGGCGCCCCGGCCGCCTCTCCCCGCGCCTGGCCCGCGCCCCTCCGGCGCCGCGCGTTCCTCCCGCGCCCATTTGTTGCATGCGCCCCCGCCCGCCTCAGCCCTCCCCGCGGGACGCGAGCCCCCCTCCTCTAGTCCGTATTTTCCCCGCTGTAACCTGAGCTTTCTATTCATGGATGTAGGGCTCCTTTTTTTTTTTTTTTTTTCTTTTAATGGATGGGAGGGGACTTGGCATCCCGGAAGGGGCTCTATTTACAGACAATCGCGCAGACCCAGTTCCCCTTTCTTCCCGGACCCCACTTTTCTTTCTTTGCTTAACTCTCCGGGTTCCTGGCCCGCGTAGGCCTGGGCGACAGCAACATCTTTGGGCTGCGTTTCTGTGCCCCTAGGCCTCCTTCTCCCTGCATCCTGAAGGAGCCTTCCCTTCCCTCCCTGGCTCCGGACCAGGGTTTGGGGTCTTCCCTCTCTGCAACTTTCCATTTTATTGGGATTTGTTTTCCTCCAGAGGGAGGCTGTAGAGTCCTCCTGAGGCCGGGTGTTAATTGGGGGTTGAGGTAGTGATTTCCCTTTGAGTTTGAGGACACGGTGTTGGCTTCAAGAGTTTGGTGTCCAGGAGCTCGTCCTGGGCGTGGGTGAGACCTTTCGGGACTCTCCCCAGCACCCCGGTGCCCTGGCTGCCAACAGGGATCGGAGAGCAATGGGGCAACCCCACTTGGGCTTGTTTCTGAAGTAGCTGGTCAGTGCCTAGTGCTTTAAGATGCCCTGTTCTTTGCTTTTCCAGACACAACAGCTGGGAGCCAGAGGAAAATATCCTGGACCCGAGGCTGCTCTTGGCCTTCCAGAAGAAGTGAGAAAGTTAACAGACCTGTGGGAGGGGGAGACTGTTGGGGGGACCCTGGCCTGTCACACAGTCGTACAGGGCAGTGATGGCGCTCCAGGAGTCCCAGGCTTGGGCTGTGGTTTGAGGTCCCAGATGAGTCCTCTCCCCACCTTCCCTCGGCTGGCCAGCACTGTGCCCAGACCTTGGGAGTCACTGAGTAAGTGCTGCTTTTGGTCTTTGTGACAGCCGGATTTGCCAAAATGAACCTTCTTGGTTCCTTCGTGAAAAGTTCTGGCTTCTCTTCTTGGCCTTTTCTGTTGACTAGTTTACAAACAGCACTGGTTAAAAACAAGGATGGCAGGTTTGCCCTAAAAATTGCAGACCTGGCCTCGCAGTCCTCCTCGTGGGTGCCATTGAGCAAGAGAAGGCTCAGAGAGGGAGCTGGGACACACAGCAGAAAGTTATGCCTACTGTGGTGTGTCTGACCAAGAACAACACATTTATTTTTCTCTGCTGCAAAACAGCTAGCACCAAGTGAGCACCACAGGGGCCCCTTTACCAGTCTCAGGGGCTGAATTTACTTCTGTAATTCTAGATGTCATATCTGTTTTTAGGTAGAAGACTTGGGTTAAAAGAGACCTCTTTGAGATACTCAGGGGAAAGGGTGGTGAGGGGCATGTGATGGCATAAGGTTCCAGGGGGTGCTATTTCAGAGCAGGCTGGTGGGGGCAAGGTGTGGGGATTGCCCTGTTGATAGAGGCTGATAAATTAGGTGCTCAAAATCTTTCCCAGATGGGGTCGATCCGGCCAGCTGTTCTCTGGTAGCTCAAGCTGTGTCCACTTTTTTTTCACTATAGCAGGACGTTTTGGGCCTTCTCAGAAGGGCCATAGCAATGGGGAAAAATAGAGATAGATTTTGGTGGGGGGGGGGTGAGAGAAAATACATCGAGCATATGCTTGCCTCGGTACCTTTGAAGAAGCTTATGAGCAAGCTGTCTGCTGTTTACTCCATAACTCAGGTCCTGTAAGTCGCAGAGGGTGGGAGCTGGTACTTTTCTCTGTAAGACAGTGTCCTGACCGTCGAGAGAGTGTGTGTCCTTAACGTCACTTTTACTTACAGCACAGCAGACAGGAACTGAGGTTAGCAAATACCAGAGAGATAGATGCAGCAGTTACAAAGAACCATGGGGTGGTCTGGTTTACATCACGGGGGAGAGAAAACTGGGAAAGTGGGTGCTCTGCCTTCCTGTCCACCCCAGAGATCCCCCTGGGAACTAGGAACTGGTGGTGATTTGCTTGGTGTGGGGATGTGACCTTTGACTGTAAGGGGAAGTCTCAGGTTCAGAGCTCACGGGTACAGGTTAATGTGTCAGCGGAGACTCCTCTTCTTTTAGGAGACAGGTTGGGGCTGCTTTGAGTATGAGCTCTGTCTCGTTGTACTAATTGTCTTCTTTAAGAGATCACCTTACAGGCCTCAATGCGATGATGTTTGCCCATTTTGATTACCAGGAAACTGCTCCAGATAGAGCCTCTTCCCCGGGGGTAGCCTGGAATAGAGGCTTTTGGGGCTGGTGGGTGGAGGTGGCTTTCTTGGCTCCCTGACCCCAAGTCATGGAGCTGGTTAATGGTGTCCTGCCTTGAACCCTGAGCCCCGGCCACCTCGGAATCAGGCGTCACCAGTACTTCCATCTAGAGCAGAGTCTAGGAACAGAAAGGGCTTAGAAAGAGGAAACCAGAAAAGAAATGTGAGCCAGGGGCACTGGCTCTGGGTAGACCGTGTGGGGACCGGGAGCCCTTGGTTACCCCAGTGCTCTGACGACCGTGAGATTTTGTGCGGGCATTAGAAGACTGAGAATGGGGGGCAGTGGTCCTCACCTCCCTACCTCTGGACTCTCTTACTTGGAGTGAGGGGGTTGGACCACGTGAGCACAAAGCCTCCTTCTAGTTGTGGTATTGTAGAATTTCCACAATATCATCTCCCTGCAGAAAGTGGCCAGGATTCGCACAGGGTTTTAAGAGGAGTCGGAGAAAACTGGGAACCGTTCCTTTCCCAGCTTTACTTGAATTTCGTGACTTGACTTTACCCAAAGGTAAATGAAATAGATGGAGGTAAAAATAATACTGACCCCTAATGCAAAGAGGGGGGTCTGGACCTCTGCCTTGGATGTGTTAATTAACAGGATATGTTTTTGCAGGGAAACTGGTGCTAAGCTACCTGGGGGTGTTTGAAACCACGGGGTTCCAGGGTGGCAGAAGGAAAGTCTGTGACTCTGATTGCTGATTGTCTTCAGGGAACACGAGAAGGAGGTGCAGAACCGGAAGAGAGGCAAGCGGCCCAGGGGCAGGCCGAGGAAGCACACGGTGATGTCCCCCTGCAGCCGGCACTCCAAGCTTAAGGTGGGTGGCTGCTCCCCTCCCAGCAGTGGCCCTCAGCCGGCTGAGTGGAAGGCAGTGGCGGGAGGGTTGTGGGCTTTGGGGAAGGGGGCCAGCTGGCACCTCCAAGTCTTTCCCTTGCTCAGAAGACCTTGACTCTGCCTCTCTCTAGGCTGCCGCTGTGAGCCTCTGCCAGCAGGGGGCAACAGCAAACCTCAGCTCTCCACCTCCTGCCCTGTCTCTCTGGGGAGGGCCCTGCAATGGTTAAGCCCCCCAAGCTGGTTTCCTGGTCCTGTGACGTCCACTCTGCTACTTTCTCACCTCCATTGGCTTACAGGGAACAAAAAACAGGAAGCATGTACACAGTAGGTGCTCATAGGTTTGCCAGGTAGGCGCAGCTAAGAGGGGCACACGCCTGGGCTCCATGGCACAGCCCCTCCTTCCAGTAGCTCAGAGGCAGGATGGGGAAGGGGTCCTGGCCTCAGTCTTAGATGTGTCTTTGATTTCTCTCTTGAAGGCACTGCCCCCGGGGCCTGAACCCACACACTGGCCAGGAGCTCAGTCACTTCTTACAAAACTGCCCTTCCAGGAGGCTGAGAACCCTGCCGTGAGCCTTATTGGCTAGGGTACGCTGGCCTGGTTTTGTCTTCAAAATGTTCTTTTTGAGCAGGATAGTGGGGCAGGAGGAGTCAGCTTTACTGCAGGAGAATGTGGGACATGTACGTTGAGGAACATCAGCAAGGCGGGGGGCCAGCCAGTCAGGGAGGCCCCAGACTCCCTGGGTTTGATTCCATCATCCCCAGTTCGGGGCAGGCGAGCTTTGCGACCGGGAGCAGGTGTTGGCTCTGTCTACCTAAAGCACACTTCTTACACAGGGACCTGAGAAATAGTAAGGTGTGCTTCATTAGTGTTAGGGATGACACCCAGAGGATGAGGAGGGCAGTGGTTTGTTTTCCTATGTGCTGGAAGGTTCTGAAGGGGTCAGCTTTGGAAATGGGGAGATGGAAGCAAGATATCCAGTTGCTTTAGGTTACCAAGCTCTCAAACACACTGCTTCACTCCACCCTTCCCTTCTGAGACACGTGAATCGTGCTGCTCTGAACTTCCCTTTTCCAGGTGTCTGCCGAGGGCCAGGAGCTCCCCGTGCGTCCCTGGAAAGCTCGGCGTCCATTGTCAGCATGTGAGCATTTCCCTCCATCGTTCTGGCTTCACTTTGTGAACCACCTATTTTTCTTTGTTCTCTTTCACTTTTAACTGCATTTCTTGGGACCTCGTAAGGACCTCTTCAGTCCTTTCTGGAACCAAACAGTGAGATCGCTCCCTCCTGGCTGCCTCTCGGGTGTGGAAGCCACAGGAGGGGCTGGCTCCAAGGTGTCTGATGCCCCTGGAGACCAGGCTGTAGAAGTGACACCTTCCCCTTTGTCGTTGCAGGAACCCGACGCCCCCTCCAAATCCAAATCCAGCAGTTCCTCCTCTTCCTCCACGTCCTCCTCATCTTCCTCAGATGAAGAGGATGACAGCGACTTAGACGCCAAGAGGGGCCCCCGGGGCCGTGAGACTCACCCAGTGCCTCAAAAGAAGGCCCAGATCCTGGTAGCCAAGCCCGAACTGAAGGATCCCATCCGGAAGAAGCGGGGCCGCAAGCCCCTGCCCCCAGAGCAGAAGGCGGCCCGGAGGCCCGTGAGCCTGGCCAAGGTGCTGAAGACGGCCCGGAAGGACCTAGGGGCACCGGCCGGCAAGCTGCCCCCCCCGCTCAGTGCCCCCGTGGCCGGCCTGGCAGCCCTGAAGGCCCATGCCAAGGAGGCTTGCAGTGGCCCCAGCACCATGGCCACCCCGGAGAACTTGGCCAGCCTGATGAAGGGCATGGCCGGCAGCCCCAGCCGGGGTGGTATCAGCTGGCAGAGCTCCATCGTGCACTACATGAACCGGATGAGCCAGAGCCAGGCCCAGGCCGCTGGCAGACTGGCTCTCAGGGCCCCAACTGCCAACAAGTGCAGCCTAGGGCTGGACCTGAAGGTGAGGACGCAGAAGGGGGAGCTGGGGATAAGCCCCCCGGGAAGCAAAGTCCCAAAGGCCCCCAGTGGTGCTCTGGAGCAGAAAGTGGGGGGCACAGGAGGGCCTCCACACGTCCACAGTGGCAACAAGGTCCCTGCCGGGTGCCTGGGCCCCCAGCCTGCACCCACCCAGGAGCTGAGCCTCCAGGTCTTGGACTTACAGAGTGTCAAGAACGGCACACCAGGGCTGGGCATGGTCGCCCGCCATGCCACAACCACCAAGGGTAACCCTGCCACCCACCCAGCCACTGGGAAGGGTGCCGGGGGTGGCCTCACTGCGGTGAGTGGGGCTGGTCTGCCCACCGACGCCAGCAAGAGTGAGAAGCTGGCCTCCAGGGCAGCAGCCCTGCCCACCCCTGCCGGTAAGAGGGACTTCGTCAAGGGCAGCATGGCCCCAGGGCAGGAGGGCCACCCGACTCCGGCAGAGGTGCGGAAGACAGCTACACTGTCTGAGATGAGCACTGGCGAAGAGAACAGCAGCTCCGACTCGGACCCTGACTCTGCCTCCCTGCCCAGTGCCGGACAGAACCTGTCAGTGTCCGTCCAAACCAGCCAGGACTGGAAGCCCACCCGCAGCCTCATTGAGCACGTCTTCGTCACCGACGTCACCGCCAACCTCATCACAGTCACGGTGAAGGAGTCTCCCACCAGCGTGGGCTTCTTCAACCTGAGACATTACTGACACCCCCTGGCTGCCCGGGTCTCACCTTCCCCTCTCTGGCCTCTGGCTTTGCTTTGATACATGGCCCGCATCCCAAACCCTGTCCAGGGGCCGGTGGCCTCCTTCAAGGGCAGGCTTGGATGGGAACTCCCCTGGACCCAGCCCTGCCTGCCACTTGGCAGGGGAGGCTCCGTGATGCCTTGCCACCCGGCCTCGCCCTTGTTCCTACCTCTGGGCCTTCGCTTTGCTCTCCATTTGCCTCAGGAAGTCTAGGTGGCCGCCTGTGGCTCAGCGAAATGTTTCTTAAGAGCATCCTGTGTTTCTTGAGCCCGACCATGTTCGCTGTTTGAACTGCCTCCGTGGCCTGTGATGACAACGGTGGTCACCTTGCCTCCCAATTTCCCAGAGCACAGGTGTTAGAGGAGGGGGCTTCTGGCCCAGCTTGGCTGTTTCTGCCCAGCGGCTGGAAGAGAAGGTGTACTTAGGGCTGGGGGGAGGTAAGGCCTGGGGAGCTGCTCCAGGGAGGACTCTGCTCAGTGTGTGGAAGGGTAGGGGGAGCAGGAAAGGGGCCTTTCTGGTCGGAATTCCCCCCTCAGCAATGCCTGAGCTGGCAAGGGTGAGGGGACTGTCCACCTCCCTGTCCCTGACCCCACCCGGGACAGATGAGGGCTGTTTCCTTAATGTAAGAGGACAGGTGTGGCAGTTGGGATCAGGAACCCTGAAGAGGTTGGTGTTGGTGCCATCTAACCCTGATTCAGATTAACAACAGCAGCCCCCAGATGCTGACTCGAGCCCAGCATGGGCAGGGAGGGGGCTGATCCCAGAGCTCTTCCACCTAAACCTCCAAGTGTCAGGGGCCGCTGCTGCCTTCCTTTCTGCCAGCCTGTTCAAGGACTGTCTTAGTCCTAATCATGGCCCCACAAACTGCCCCAGATCCACTGGGAGGTGGGCAGTTGCTGGCAGTAGGTCCCCCTTCCCGACATCCGCTGGCTTCCAGCTGCTGTGCAGGTGCTTCCCACAGTTCCCACCTACCTTCCCCTGACAATCCCTCCCCACTTCTGGGGGTTCCATGTTCTCTTACCCAGCTGAGAAGCTGTATCCCTGTACCATTTTGGAAATGGGACAAAATCTGAGTGACCCACCTGGCCTTCGGAAAGGCCAGAGCTGCCAGCCCGACTGCCTCCCCCCAGATGGCTGAGTCCGTCAGCTGTCTTGGCAATTCCAACCAACAACAGAATTGCCATTACTGATTTGGGGCAGAGAGGTACATCAGTGAGTGGGGTCACTGGTCTTTATGCCAAAAAAAAAAAAGTGGGAATGCAGGGAACTTAATTTCTGCTTCAATTATCGGTTAACATCAGCGAGCAGGTGTGGGATCTTCTGTTGTCCCCATAGCCCTGAGTGCAGTGGACACAGTGGGCTCTGGTTTCTGAGGGTGGGCCTGCCAGAACTCCAGTCCCCTCAGTCCCTCACCCTCCGCGCCAAATAGGAAGAGATGGCTTTTGTGTAGCCAAATCGATTTCAACAGTGTGCCTTTGGGGACAGATCACATCCAGGACCTCGTTGAGGGGCATCCAGATGCAGCTTCCAACTCCTCTACGTGATAGCCACGCTGGCTGCAGCAGGAGTGGTGCCCACCCTGGCAAACCTGAGGACTGGGGATCCTGGACAGCCAGGCTGAAACTGGAAAGTGGACAGTAAAGGGGGAGAATGCCCCCTCCACTGCCCCCGCAGGAGATGGCGAGATGCCAGTGCACTGCACAGTCTGGAAGGAAGGGGTGCCAGCACCCTGGGCCCCTGGCACCAGCCTCCCCTCCTGTCCCCAGATGTCCCTGGGTGAGACTAAAGGGGCTCTCCTGGGCTGCCTCCCCCTCAAAGGAGCTCATAACCTCCAAGTTTTGCTGCCTTAGAGGCTGCAGAGCCAGGCCAGTAGCAGCTCTCCCCTGCAAGCCCTCAGGGTGACCCTGATCTGGGCTGATGTGACAGCCCCAGCAGCCAGGTCTCCAAACCCTGATTAGGTGCCTTTCTGTTTACCAGCTACTTCAATCCCAAAGTTTGAATCTGCAAACACCTTACTCCCAGCCACTTTGCCTTCTTGCTGTGTTGTGTGTCTTTCTTGGTGTTTGCGACTCCAAGAGGTTCATGTTTGTGTGTGTTTGTGTGTGTACACACGTGCAGGCGTGACAGCCTTCGCTGAAGAGTTGGACAGGTGCTCAGAGTTGGTCGTCATGTTTACCAATAAATAAAAGTAGTACTTTTTTTGCTGCTGTGTGTGTGTGTGTGTGTGTGTGTGTGTGTGTGTGTGTGTGGCTAGGCATTGGTCACACATCTGACTTGTTTATCCTGCAGGGTTTCTTATGCGAACTGCATCACAGTGTATGTTGAGTGGGTGTTTCAATCCTGTTTTTCTGTTTGCTTTTGTAATGGATAGGAAGAAGGGGCCAGTCTATCTTCTTCTTGAGAGGATTTGGCATATTTTTATATATATTTTTTGGTACCAAAAAGAGTGTTCCTTGTTTTTGGTTACACTCAAGATTCTGACCTGACTAAGAGAGCTCTGAGCCTAGAGGTTTTATTAGGGGGAAACTAGGGGGGAGAACCAGAGCTTTGGACCATTGCCAATTACTGGCTTGATTTGTGTTTTTTAATTTAAAAAAAAAGCCAAATTATTCATGTATGCCACTTCTAATTACTTTAAAGTGTGGCTGTTTGTTTGCTTTTTTTAAAAGAGAACAAAAGTGAATATGTTATTGCCCTGGGAAACTTAAGATCTTTGTTGAAACAGCACAGCAGCCCAGCCCCCATATTCAATCAGGACCAGTTAAAGGAGATGCTTCCCCCAGGAAACCCACAATGGTTTGGGGGAAAGGGGTGGGAGGAGGGGAGAGGTAGCGCCTAGAGGACCAGATTTTTGCTCAAGTGCATCTAAAGATTCTGTGGATCTTCTAGGATTTTTGGAGAACTAACGCTAGCAATAGGTTGCAGATCTTTTTAGACTGATGTTAATTTATTTTGCAGGGGAGAGTCATTAGCAAAGGTGTCAGGATTTTTGCCTTAACTTTTTGTTAACTCTTAGTATATCAATAAATTCTTTTCTTAACTTTTCAGCCTGGTGTATGTCATGAGTGATACCTGGAAACAACAGTCTCTTCACTTTCCCTTTCTTGAGGCAAAATAGTTATCTGGACTTGAACTGAATCATGGGGTGAAAAAATTACAGGCTTTGGGAAAGGCTCAGCCACTTTCCTGGGATGGAAAAAAAAAATGTTCTTCTAAGCAAAGAGGTGGGGTTGATCATGAGTCCCTACACCAGAATTTCCCAGGGAGGGCAGTTTGGCACCAAAGGGAACATTTGGCAATTCCTGGAGACAATTTTGGTTGCCACAACTCGGGGGCAGGGGTGAGTGTTGTTGCTACTGGCGTCTAGTGGGTAGAGGCCAGGGATGCTGCAATACATTATAGACTCACTGAGACATCTCCCAGAAACTAACACTTTAGGTTAAAACAAAATTTCCACACACACACCCAGTATCCAATGATACTGGGTTGGAAAGCTGCTTAACCCCTTGAATCCACCACATGTGGTAACACTTCTAAAGGACAGAGCAATAAAATTCCAGGGGAGTTGCCATGAAGCACAAGAAACTGAATCAGTGGTGCTACTGCGACTCCTAACCCATGGCTCATAATAAAGAGATGATTTGCTTATTATATAACCTTCCCTGGTCCTTTAAGGTTTGCATTACCCTCAGCATGAATTTATTCATAAATTTCAGCCTCTGGGGAGAATGAAGCTCCCTTTGAAGTAAAGAGAGAAGTTGGGCCTGGATGTTGGCCACCACTGATTGAAAGGCTAGTTGGGGCGAAGGCCTGAATGTTTTAGTTCGGGAGGAGATTCCCAATACAAACAGCAATGCACCCCCCTCAGCTCTGCCCGGCTCCAGAATTCGCCCTGCGAATTTGAAATCAGATTCTTGCAGGGAAGGCTGCTGGCATGTTTTCTTTTGTTGTGCCTTCGGTGGCTGGAGCGGCTTTCTTTTGGAGGAGGTGGGCAGGGACGACCCTAGCTGTCCTGTCCTCGGCCTTTGAGAGCAGCAGAAAGGGGTTGGGGATGGCCGGGAAAGAGCGGGCTAGAGGGAGTAAGAGCCCGCGCCCTTCCCGGTGGCGGGCCCGAGTCCACTTGTACAGAGCGCCGGGCAAACGTGCACGAGGGGGGGCCCTGACCCACACTGGCCTTTGTTAGTTTCTGCGCTGCTGATCTGATCGCCTAATCCACCGCCTTCCCAGAATAATGGGCTGGGCTGCCAAGGGGCCCGACCTGGCCCCCGGCATCCCGGGGGCTCAGCCCCGCGCCTCCTGGTCCAGCCCGAGGGCGCCTGGTGGATCTGGCGGGCTGGACACATCCTTCTTCCCTACCTTTGTGTTTGGAGGGCCTGGCCGAAGGGAGGGCGCAGAGGGGGAGCCCGCGGTGGCCCACTCTAGAGTACTTTTGGGTAGGGGAGATGAGGCGTTTCCTTCTCCTTTTGGGACCCAGAAAGGCACCGCCGCCGGGGAGGGGGTGGGCGCCAGAGAGCGGGGCTGAGGCCATCGCCTCTAGAGGGCGCGCGCGACCCGCGAAGCTCGGGCCGAGGGCTCTTTGGACGCGCGGGGAGCATTCCCCACCCCGGGGCTCCGAGCTGCTAAGGGGAACCGAATTGCACGACCCGCAACCCGACCGCTCTGAGATGCCCCCCAGCAGCCTCCGTTTCCAAAGTCTCACGAAGAAAGCCCCGGCCCCAGGCCACAGCCTCTTTCGCCGTGTCCAGGCTCCCAAGGTTGGAGGTAGAGCCCGAGCAAGCCCTGAGACGCTCCAACTAGAACTCCAGCTGGACCGAAGGACCCCTCTGGTCCCAGGGGACTTTGGGGTGAGAAGAGGAAATCAGAATACAAGCCCCCAAAGTGCGAGGGCAGGCCTGTTCGCCATTGGGTCTCCTGCATACAGCACGGGGCCTCGACTAGCATCTGTATTGTTAAGCATCAAAGGGACCAAAAAAAATCCAACCCGACGCTCTCCGAAGAGCCATAAAGATTCCAGTTCAACCAGTGTGTGTGCTGGGCCAGGCTCCGCGCTGGCGGCGGCCCCACGAGGCGGCCCTGCCCTCCGGAGGCAAAGGAATGCCCCAGCCGGAGGCAGCACCACAGGCCCAGGCCTCCACACCTGGTCTCTTTCCCAGAGGATCTGCCCAGGCAACGGAAACTCGTGGGAAAAGCACCAGATCAAAGCCGAGGCTGGTGGTGGCCAAACAACTGGGGAAAGTGGGCAGAGTCGGTGCCCCCCATCTCCCAAAGCACGAGCCCACTCTGCTGCCCAATGCGGGAGGGAGTCTTGGTGGAGCAGCGGGGCCACGGCTTTGGGGCTGGCCGCCCGCCGCGACCCTCGCCAAGCCATTCCACTCCACTCCCCGCCCTCTGACTCTGCCCGCCGGCCCAGTCCCTCACGTCCGAAGGGTGACCCACTGCCCCAAGCCCAGGCTCCTGGCCGCGCCCTCCCTCCCGGGTCCTCACAGAGGCCACAGACTAGAGAAAGGAGGCGGGGAGAGCTCCGCCAAACGTGGGGTCACCGATTCGATGGACAAGAGCAGGAGATGCGCCAGCCTACGCGTGCCCACACGCCTCCCTTCGGGCTCTGCCAAGTACGCCTAGATCCGCGCTTCTCCACGGGGCGACGTCTGCTAGGGCTATGGGGGTGGAAGTGAACTCAATGTGGTGGCCTCTTTGGGGTCCCAAGGGCGGCTCTTCTGTGCCGGCTTCACGACCCCGCCCCATTGCTGCAGTCTTCGGCCAGGAAAATCTGAGAAACCCCCACCCCACCCTGTGCTCTGCTCTACCCCAGACCGTTCCTCGCCCAGCGATGGGGGTGTTGCCCCCCCAGAAGACCGGAGACTGCGAGGCAGTGGGGGTTGGCGGGGGCGGGGGCGCGGGGCTGCGCCGCGGCAGCTCCGGGTTCACTAATCACATCAGCGCGCTCTGCGCCAGCTCGGAGCAGCCAGTTGCCTAGCAATACCCGCGAACTCAATTCCTCAATCAATAGGCGCGAGGCGCTGCATTTCGGGGAGCGCTGGCGAGGCTAGGTGGGTCTGGGGGGCGGGTCCCCAGACAGCACTGGTGAGCTGTCGGGGAAGCCGGGGGAGCGCGGCACAGAGGCGCCGGGCGTCAGGGACCAGGACCTCAGGCCTGGGGGTGGGGTGCGCTGCGGGAGTCCTGCCAGAAGAAAAGGGAACCCAGAGGTCGGGCCCATCTTCCCGAGATCCCCGAGTTCTGCCCAGGCCGCAGAGAAGTGCAGTCCGTAGGTGAGGAAAGCCAGGACCATCCCCCTTATAGAAGACTAAGAAGGGTCACATCCTGCTCCCTCCCAAGCCTACCCCTCTCCACCGCCGGGTTTGGCATACCCTCAGTTGGGGAAGGGCCTACTGGAAACGGAATCGTCCAGGGCCGACAGGGCGAGAGAGGGGGGTGGGATGGGAAATGAGCGAGGAGGGAAGGATCCTCTCCCCCGCGAGGCGCCTGTTCCCTCTTCTCGAGGGCCAGCAAAAAGGAATAAAATCCGAGACACGTCTCTATTTACAAAGTATATATTTAAACATGTAAAAAGCGGTATTGGATACAGACATTCACAACCGCGGAAGATAGGTGCCAACCTTCACTCGAGCTGAGGCGGAGATCGAGTCGAGATTTGTACAAATCTTAGAATTAAATAAACCCAACACGCACACATCCCGCGCGGTTGCAGACTCCCAGCCACGCGGCCCCGGCCCTGCCCACCCACCCCCAGGTCAGCGTCGCAAAAGAGAGTAAAAGAGACGAGCGAATGGCCACGGACAGACGGCAGGACAGAGGGACGGTGGGGCAGAACGACGCTAGCTGGGAAAGGTCAGGGGGAAGGGGCAAAGTCAGCCCCGAGGGAGGGAGATGAGGGCGAAGGGAGGAAGGGAGGGAGGGAAGGCAGCAGCCAGGTAAAGACACGTGTCCCGGAGTGACCTTCCACTCGGTAACAGACATGTCCCGTCAATGAAGTTTCGTCTGAAAATAGCGTCGATATTTAAATAGATACACTTGGTCAACGGCGCTTCTTTATACAAAGTCTAAAATACCAGTTTTACAAACGCGAGCATTTAAAAATCCCCATTCCAGGGGCTTCTCTTTACAGGCGCAATTTCATAATTTAAAAAAAAATCATGTAGTACACCGTCTTCCTCTTTTTTACCCCCTCACTTCAAAGGCAAAAGTCTGGAGGAGAGAGAGGCTGAGAAGAGGGAGGTGGGAATACGGGGAGTGCGGAAGAGAAACCAGGCTGGGGTTCCCGCCCTGTCCCCCCAGCATCGAGAAGTTTCCCCCCTCAATCCCGGGTCCCCGCCGCGCTCGCCCGGAATCTGTGCTTCCTCTCAAGGCTCGGGGCCCCCTCGCCCCTCCCTCCACTAGCAATGGGAAGTTAGATCCCCGCTGGCCCTTTAAGGGTGGGGGAGGGCGGGGAGGCCGCAGGATCATTCCTCGAAGGGACCAGGATGTGAGGGGGACAGATTTGTGCTTTTGAGTCAAAAGAGGAGCGTGCGTTCTGCGACCCCGGAGCACAGCGTGGTCTGGAGTCGGCCGGGGCGGGGGCGTCCCGGGACCCGCCGCCACGCAAGGCCTCCCCAGCCGTCTCTTCTCCAACTCCCGCTCCTCCTCCCCCTCTGGCGGAGTTTGAATGTCGAGTTCAAATAGAGAACACTCCGCGAATCGAAAAGGCCTATAAATTATAGCTTTTGCTTTTAAGGGGGTAAAAAAAAAAAAGGAAAAGTTCTGATGCGCACTCTTGGATGGAAACCTCCCCTCGCCCCTCCCCTCTCCCAGCCGAAACCGCCGGGATGCGAGTCCTGCCGGCTCCGAGCCCCGAGCCCCAAGCCCAGACCCTCCATCGCACTCCCAGCCAAGCTGCGGCCCCCGCTCCCAGCCGCTCCTCCCTCTGTGGGTCCCGCAGGGTGGGCCTGTCTGGCCATACATTCTCCTGAGAGCTGGCGGCCCGCCCTCCCCGAGGGAGGGAGGCTAGTCCAACTCTTACTGGGAGGTGGGGGCCACCGTCTCTTCTGGCGTAACTAGAGGACGCGAAAAGGAAAAGTCCACCCCCGACCACTTTTCTTGTAAAACAAGAACCGCCTCGAACTCTGGGCACTGACATGCAATCCTCCCAATTTATCCTGGCATTTCGGGAATGTAAACAGATTCGCTGGATTTCTTTTCTTTCTGTGGAGTAAGGAAAGGAATCGAGGGAACTGGGAGATTTTGTCCACATGACATACACACGATCCGATCTGCGTGTACAACACACACATCTCCCGTAAAGTGCTTTTTCTGGTGTGGTCCTGGGAGAAATCTGCTGCTCCCCAACCACCCGCAACTTTTTACCTTTAACCTCACACACAAAATGTTACTCCAGTTAATACTTTCTCCCCGCAACAGATTTCTTAATCTTAAAAAAAAAAAAAAAATTAGGAAAAAGAATAAAAGACTGACCCCACCCCCTTCCTTTCTGATTGGGGAGCCAATCTTTTGTTGGCCTGACCCACCAATGGGAAGAGAGAAAAAATCCGGGTCCTGCCTTGGTTCCAGGGGTCTGACCTGCGGCTGTAGGAAAAGGGAGGAGGGGTTAGGTGGGCTGGCTGAGTCTCTCCTGACACCATCAGAGGCCCAGTGCCCAGGTCTTCATCCTCCCTAGTGCCCTGGGTGGCTGTCAGGCCCCTCCTGCCCACCTCAGCCTGTCTGCCCCAACTGAACCACACTGAGTCTCTCTCTCTCCTCGTTTAAATAAAACAACTTCAAGAGTTGAAATATATATATTTAGATATTTTTTCTTAAATAACATATTTACATCTAATAGAAAATATAACTCTAGAGATAATCTTTCCAACCAAAACTGAGGGGGAGGGATGAAAGGAAGGGGGTTATGTGAAGGTAGGGATGGGAAAGGACCAGCCAGAAGGCCACCTCCCACCCAGAAATAAAAAGCATTATGCCAAGTTTGCACTCTCACTCTCTCTCCTGCTCTCTTGTCCTGGGATCACCCACCCAGCAATTCATCTTTTCTCTTTAAAAAAGCCTTGGTCCGTGTTACTTTCCTTAATTGTGACGGTCAAAAAGTTTGAGGTCACGTCGGTGACCACCACCTTCTCCAAGTTGGTCAGAGAGGGGCTCCAGGATTCTTCCTCTGGGTCCCCCAGGATTCTGGCCACTGGGATCCTGGCGATGAGGGAGGGCCTTCCCCCTTGGGCCCCCATGTCCCGATACAAACCCCCCACAGAGCTGGGGGTGCCTGAGCCATGCCGGACCCGGGGGCCACCAGGGTCCAGGGTGCCCTGGCCTTTGGCCTCCAGGAAGGCGGCCCTGTGCTTTATGACCCTGGCTGGAAAGGTGTCCACAGCCAGCTTGCCCGTGGCCTCAGCCGGGCTGGGGCTGGCCACACCGCACTGGGCCAGGTCCGAGTCCTGCCTTCGAGCCAGCTGGATCACACTGTGGCCAGCTGGGAACTTTCCTGCCCCGGAAGCAGTGTCGTCCAGCTTCCTGCCCTTGAGGTAATCTCCAAGGCCATCACTGGGTTCTCCCAAGGGCCTTTGTGAGGGGTCCAGGAGTTCTTTCCGGGGCTTGGGACCTCGCTTCTTGGAGCTGTCGCCTGGCGAGCTGGGTTTGTCATCTGTGCGGCTAGCACCCCGTTCACGCTCTCGTTCCCTCTCCCTCTCTCGATCACGGTCCCGAGGGGGCTCCACTCGGCAGGTGCTGCTGCTCCCCGGTGGCGAAAGACCCATGTTCCGAAGGCCCTCACGGGCCCGGGAAGTAGAGGCCAGTTCTTGGGGTGAGCGGCCGGGATAGGGGATCCGAATGCCTCGGGCCGAGTCACTTCGGAACTCGTAAGTTTTGGCCTTTGCCTTGGCTTGGGCCTGCAAGAAGAGAATGCAGTGTCAAGAGCAGAGCAGGGCCCTGTCCACCGCCCCCACCTCCCCACCCCTCTTCCAGCCCCACCCTCCCTGCTACACTCTGATGCCTTGGGATTTCTATATGGGTTGGGGTGAAGCTTAGGGGCAGCAGTCTGGAGGAAGGAGTAGACGATCTATCTGGAAGCAGCCATCCACACAAAGCACACTTCTTGTATTTGATTATATGTCTATTTGGGATGGCTGGGGGGTCCGATAAAGGAATTCTAGTGTGGAATTCTAGAATACCCCTCCCCTCAAGACACGCTTACCAGTGCCAGTGACTTGGTGACAGCCTGTCTGGGGACTCCCTCCTAGATTACAAATAGGACACCCCACTGGTTCACAAGCCCTCAGGGCCCGCTTCCCACAAACTGACATAACATTGCTGCCCACCATTGGACACTGCCATCCTACCTTGAGCAGGAAGGTTTTGGGTTTGGGTCCTCGCTTTTTGGGGCCATAGAGCTCCATCTCTCGTTCCCTGCAGAAAGGAAGGAGGAAGAAAGGGGTGTGTGAGTAAAGAAACCAAGTGGGCCTCCAGTTCAAGCTGGTTAGGAGCCACCCTTCGTGTTCTAAGTGAGAAGCCGAAGCTTGGAGGGGCCTCTACCTTTCCTCAAAGGCTGCGAGCAGGCGAGCATCCAGGATGTTTTCTTCAGGTTCCCATGTGCTGTACCTAAAAGGAATCAGGAAGAAGTGGGCATCAGTCCCGGGAGCAGGGAAAGAGCCGCGGGTAGGTGTGTGTATGTCTGTAACTTTTCTTGTTGCATTGTATTGTATTTCAACGTAAAGGGAAAAAGAGGAAGAAAGCAAGCTCCCAAATAACAGTCTGGGGTTGAGAATTGCACAGAACCTACTTACTTCTGCGACCAGCCCTTCCATTTCACGAGGTATTCCATGCGTCCCTGAGGATGTAAAAAGGAAAATGTATGTGTGCACGGGGAAAAATGCATGACGAGGACACGAGAAATACATGCAAAAAAATGCATGCACCGAATGAATGCGCGAAATCCCACCGCGAAAGGCAAGCGCCCGCTGCATCACCCCCTGCACGAAACGCTGCACAAAGTGCATGCACCGGCATTCATTCCCCCCACCCCGCCCCCCACCCCCCACCCATGCAATCTGTGCATCGCTGCAAGTCTAAGGAAAGCGCTTGGGCTCAGAGCCGCCGCCACGGCCGCGGCCGCTGCTGGGACCTGGGGGAAGGGAAGCTGGGCTGCAGCAGGGGGAGGGAACCCGGGCCGGGAGGGGAGGGCTCGGCCCAAGGCCTGGGGGCACCTACTTTCCGTATGCGCCGCTTCAGGAGGGCTTCGGCCGCGAACACCCGCTCCCCCACCGCTGAAAGCTCCATGTTGACTCGCCGCTTCCCCCCTTGGCCGCTTCCAGGAGCAGAAAAGCAGCAGCCAGCGCACGACAGACCATAATACTCTCCCGCTGACGTCAGTTCTCCTCCCCCTCCCGCGCGCTCGCTCCCTCCCCACCCCCTCCCGCGCGCGGCTCCCTCCTCCCTTCTCTCCCCACTCTTCCTCCCGCCCCACGTGTTGCTAACGACGTTGCTAAAGCCGAGCGGCCAGGGCCAGCTCTCCCGCGCTCTGATTGGGCGAGCTGCGGGCCACGCCCCTCTCGCTTTCTCCCCCGCGTTGCTACGTGACCCGCGTTCCAATCGCCAGGGGGCGGAGTCCGAAGCGACTCCGGAGACAGAGCGCTGCCGGGGGGGTGGGGGGGGGAGAGGCCGCCGCCGGAAATGACGTCGCATGGAGGGCGGGCTCGGCCGCTGTCAGTCTGCTGGGCTGGCAGGGGGGCTGTCCACCCTCTGTCCCCGCCGGGGCCCCCTTCCCGCCGCCAAGATGTCCCTCCGGTGCTCAGCGTCCCTCACAGCTCTCGCTGGGACCCCTGCGGTGGTGTCAGCCAGGCCACGCCCCCTCAGCGACCCCCAGCCCGCCCCACCCCCACCGCCCGGACTCGCGCCCTTCCTCCCCCCGCCGCCGCCCGCGCCGCACAATGCACAATGCACAGGTGTTGGGGCGCCGCAGGCCGCGCCCGAACCCCGAGAGCCGGCGACGCGCCCCTTGCCAGCTCTTCCACCCGGCCCCCTCCCCCCGAGTTGCACAGCCGACCCTCGGTCTCCATGGCAACGGCCTCCCCCGCCGCCGCCAGCCCCATCCCGCTAACAAATCAATGTGCCTGCGTCTCCTTCTCCTGTCGCGCAACCCTGCCCTCGGCCACCCTCCGGGCCCTGCGAGCCGGGCTGGGCTCGAGCGCTCGCCCCCAGCTTGGAAGCCGAATGCAGACCCAGTGGCGGCTCGCTGTTGCCGTCCGACCCTTCCCACACCCCGGGATCCCGTGGGGGGCGTTGCGCGCCTTTTTCCTGCCCCCCCCACCCGTCCCAGACGCCCGCAGCCACCTGCCTGTGCCGCCAGCCCGCGCTGCTCGTCCCCGCCAGGCCCTGGCCCCAAGGGTCGCCAGCCACAGCCCAGCCGCTCCGTGCCCCGGGCCTGGGTGTGTTGGGGGAGGGCATGGACGACCACCAAGCAGAGTCTGGAGTTTGGTTGGGGTTGGGGCGCGCGGCTGGGGGAGCGTCCTGCTTCCCCCGGATCCGGGCGACCCGCTGGGCCTGCGCCGCGCACTTCCTTTCCACAGCTCTTCCCAACGTGCGTGGCAGACACTCCACGAGAAAACCCGGGGAGCGTCGCGGGGTCTAGTGCGGGTTGAGGAAGAGGGGCGAAAATGGCGGGGTCCAGGAAAGGGGGCGAGGGCCGGGCCCTAGAACCTCGAGTTTGCACACACGCAAACACAAGCTCCTGTTCAGCTCGAGGTGACCCGTGGCTGGGGCGGCGGCGGCGGGGACAGCAGCCCAAGTCCGGGCCCAGCAATCCCCAACACTTTTCTCTTACCAACCAAGCTGCAAGTAACAGCACCTACTCCTCGGAACCCACGATTTAGTTAAAACATCGCTGATAAACTTGATTGGAAGCAGTTTCCCTTGGCGAGGGATGTGGTGGAAGAGAGAAAAAAGAAAGAACGAGAGAGAGAGAAGGAAAGGCGAGCCAAGGAGTCTGACTCGAAAGGGCAGAAAGCCCAGAGCGGAAAACCGGCCTCCTGTCCAAAGTTAGGTGCGCGGCGAGAGCGGCGCGTCCTGGAAGCGCGGGACAGGCGCGGCTCCCGGCCCACCCTCCCTGCCACTCCCCGCCCCCACCCCTGAAAACGCGGGGTTCCAGTTTTTGGCCTTGCTCAAACTTTACAAGGTGGGCTTTAGGTGTACAGTCTCCTCTCTCTGGCCATTTGGTCTTATTAGCGAACAGCGAGTTGGCGACGCCCAGATCGCTCTGGCGACCCGCGCGGGCTGCCCGCGAGAGGCCGCCGACGGCCGCGTCCTTAATCATAAAAAGTCATTCCCGGTAACAAATAGTTTCGTTGGCCGGTGCCAGCGATACAGCTGTTTCTGTTTAAGCTTAAATACTTTCCAACAGTTTGGGCAGTAAAAATAAAGTCGGCCTCAGCCGCCTATAAGTGTCTGGTTTCCCCGCCCAGAGAAAGCCCACCCTCCGCCCTGGGCCCGGGTCGCTCTGCACACCCCGCCCGCACCCGCTTGGAATCCGCTGCCCGCTGTGGGCGACGGCTGCCAGGCTGTCCCAGCCACGCACCGGCCGCCCGAATTCCCGGGCAGCCCCAGGGCCACCTTGGAGCCGAAGAGAGGGAGCCTGTCCCGATCGGGCTGGAGGAACGGACCGGCTTCGCTACCCCCCGCCTTCCCCCACCCCTCGCAAGCTGGCCTGCGCCAGAGAAGAGTGGTGGTTTCCCTTCTGATAGGGTTTCTGGAGCCCTGTTCCCGGGAGTTATGTTTGCGTTGGGTGCCTTTACAGACCCGGAGTTTGCACGAGGCGTGCAGAGGTCGATGGTATCAGTTTCACGCTGAAAAAGTTAGCTCAGCTCCTCCCTCCCAGTGTTTTTCTTTCTTCCTTCCTTCTCTTTCTTTCTTTCTTTCTTTCTTTCTTTCTTTCTTTCTTTCTTTCTTTCTTTCTTTCTTTCCTTCCTCCTTCCCTCCCTCCCTCCCTCCCTCACCTCCCTCCCTCCCTCCCTCCCTCCCTCCCTCCCTCTCCCTCTCTCTCTCCCTCTCTCTCCCTCCCTCTCCCTCTCTCCCTCCCTCTCCCTCTCTCCCTCCCTCTCCCTCTCTCCCCCTCCCTCTCCCTCTCCCTCTCCCCCTCTTTCTCCCTCCCTCTCTCCCTCCTCCCTCTCTCCCTCCCTCTCTCTCTCTCTCCCTCTCTCTCTCTCCCTCTCTCTCTTTCTCCCTCCCTCTCTCACTCTCTTTTTTCTTCCTTGCCTAAGTGCCTCCGAAGCTTCAAGTGGGAAATGAAAACCCCAGCGCTGCCGTGCATGGCCCCCTCCTCCGGAGGGGTATTTAGTAATTTTTTTTTTTTTTTTGCTTCCCCGTCGCATTTTCCCGCCTGTCTTTGTGTCTGGTGGCAAAAACACTTGTTCTGAACAAAATTAGCTTAGCGCTTGCGAGCTGTCTGAGTTTTCAAACGTCGGGTTTCCTGCAGCACCTATAGCAAAGGTGGAACTCGATCCAGAAGGAAACGAGAGGCATAGAATAATCTAAGAACAATCAGACCAAGCCCAGTTCTTGTCCGCTGCAGAGAAACTCAGTCCCGCGGGGTGGGGAATGCAACCCCCAACTTAGTGGCGGGGGTGTGTCTCGCCCCTGGCCGGCGCACTGCTGCCTGCTGGGCGTGAGGGAGCAGGGCTGCGGAAGGTGTGAGCGCCAGTCATTGGGCGACCTCAACTCCCCGACAGTTTGGAGACTGAGAGGCGGCAGTCTGAGAAATAGGTTTGTAGTCTGGCACGACCCAGAGCCGGGGCCTCTCTGTTGGGTGAAGAAAAATGCCTGTACTTGCCGGGAGAGGGGGCTAGCGTGGGGTGGTAGAGGCGTCCTTCCCGCTGAGACTTTTAAAGTGATCCGCCGGTGACACTTAGAAGCCAAGGGAAGAAGGAACCCCCGCTCTCCACCTTTCTTATTGAACCTGCCTTCCTCCATCACTCAGTTCTCGCCACCTCCCTTCTTTCCTCCACATAACCTCGTTTATCCTTCAAAGTTAGATAATTGCTTTTCCCTCGTGCACCCTTGGGTGTAAACAAAACAGAGTTTCAAAGAACAAGAACCTTCTGCTCTTAATTTCATTGCCCGGCGGTCCTCGGCTGCGGCTGTCAGGTTCGAGTGCGCCGCCACTGCAGTAAATAAGGTAACTGCTTCCTATTACTTTAGCCCCATATGGCTGCAATTTGAGTGTCTTTGGAGACAGTGCGTGTGTCGGGGCGGGGGGGAGTGAAAGTGGAAATCAAATGCTCTCAGATCGCATTTTTATGAAGGAAATTGTCGGCGATTCTTTTAGCGGTCTTCCCACCACCCCCTAGTTCCGGGGATGAGCTGCCCAGTTTCTTTGTTTATGGAATTATAGACGCCCGCCCACCTCGGGACACCTGCTTCCCGAACGCCTGGGTCTCCTGCCCGACTCTGCACTCGTTTCGGTGAACTGGGCACACGCCTGCCACTTCCCTTCCCAACAAAGGGCCTCCAACCTGCTCCCGACTCCTGGAAGCCAGCCCCAGCCCTCGGCCCAGTCTCCGGAAAGAGTCCGGACCCTGTGCTCCATGCGCCCGCCTCCTTCACCGGGGAGCCGCCCCCGGTCCAGGGGGCCTTTTAGGCCTCCCTGTGTCCGCTGCCCGTGGACTCAGCCCCCGGGGAGGAAGCCCGAGGCTGGCGCGGTCCGAGGGGAGGGAAGGCGAAGGGCGGCCGCGATGAGGGGCTGGGCTCCTGGGTCGCCAGACCAGCAAGCCCCAGCGCGTCCTCTAGCTGGAGGGTGAGACCGGGCCTCGGCTCGTTCACTGGGAGCTTTTCAACTTCACGGCTTGGCGGGTGTCGGACCTGCCTGGTCTTGGCCGCGGACGCGGGCGGATTTGGAACCGAACCATTTGCCTCGGGCGCGACAGCCGGGCCGGCTGTGAAGTGAGCGCGGGTGGCTCCGAGCGTGGCCGCGTGGGCCGTGGCTTACCACCGGCGGCCCCGGAGCCTGGCGGCCGCCCTCCAACTTTGCCGCCCCCACGCCTGGGCCAGGGCCCGACGTCTCCGGGACGCTGTTCGCCCGCTACAGGGGAAGGGCAGGGGTGACCGAACACCCGGCAAAGAGGTGCCAAAGACCCGGCCCAGGCAGGCTGGCCGGTGACTGGAGGTGAGGCTGCCATGGTTTCTGGCCTGGGCTCCAGCCTCTACTCCTTCCCAGAATCAAGAAGTTCCCACTTCTCCTGTCCCGTTTTCTCCTCCCGAGTAGACTTTCAGACCCAGACCATCGGTGTCAGAGAAACACGAGAACATGCGGCAAAGGATACTAAGGGGCTGACCATGTTACAATAATTTCCCACAAGCCTGCACATACTCTAGATGACACATAGCCTTTGACTTCAGCCCCCTGAAATCGCAGGAGGAATGGCAGCCCCACAGGGGCAAGCAACATCTATTGAGCAGCTATTGTTGGGCACCTGCATTATCCCACTTACCATTGGTAAGAGCCATTCCATTATCAACCTGGTAAGAGCAATTCCATTATCCTCATTTTATAGATGAGGAAACTTGAGGCACAGTGAGGCAAGTAACTTGCCCAAGGACATACAACACGGGTTCTGCCTGAGGAGTCCCAAGCTCAATGCTCTCTAATATCTACAGCAGTGGCTTTGGATACTCTGCATGTTTCACTTCCTCCAGGGCTTATGGAAATTATTCAAGGTAAGAAAGGGCTAATGGAGGCTCATGGAACTGGCCATAGAGGAAGACAGTGATCTTATTGCCAGAATCAGCAACCTGCTTGTGCTAAGCAGAGATGCTGCTCTGGGCCATTAGCATAAAACTTGATGCTGGAACAACAGAGGGAGGGAGGAGTTCTCAGAGCCCAGTCGACTCAGCTGGAGGCTGGATGTTGGTGGAAGTCCTTGTTTTTCCTTCATCATAGAGCACAGTGGCTAAAATTGTGGGCTCTAGGGCCAGTGTTCAAATCCACTTATTGGCTGTGTGCCCTTGTGCAAGTTACTTAACCACTCTGTGCTTCAGCTCCTATAACTGTTATTTAAAAAGAAATATTAACATGCTCACCCCAGGGGGTGGATGGACAGGTTCAGAGAGTTGTCATGTAAGCACTATCACACCGTCAGGCACAGGCAAGTGCTCAATAAATGTTCATCATCACTGTTACACTTGTCGCTTATTAGTGTTCTGGGGCCAGGTCAGGCTAATGGGACTTGGTGGGTCTGGGTTGGGTGACTTTCCCCAAGGAACCCGGTATCAAGCCCGAACTTTCCCTACCTCCCAAAGAGGGAGCCGGGTGCTCACCGACCCTCCCAGGGAAACTGTGTGCTCCTCAGACACAGTCTAGACTCGCCCCTTAGCACGGCCTGCCGCGGGATGCGTCCCACCAGATGGCCTCGCTACCAAAACGCAACCGCGGCTCCTGCAGCACGGAGGCCTGGTTCCGTGCGGGTGCGGTGCTGCAGGAGCACGCGCACAGAGATGAGGCCGGCACGCATGCGCGCATGCGCGCACGCGCGCCGCGTGGTGGGTCCCCCCAAGTCCTCTCCGGGAAGGCTGCCTGGTGTTGCTTGCAAAGTCCGGCTCCGGAGGAGCCTGGAGGCACCCTCGGCTGGGGGGGTGCAAGGGGAGATGGCTCCGAGGTGGACGGGAGACCTGAGCGGCTGCACCTCCGTGCCTAACCCGCAGGATGAAAGGGGTCCGAGAGCGGATAGGTCTGGGTGTTCGGTTCCCATCGTCCCTGGAAGGGCGTCAGACTCTACGGCCTAGGCACAGCCGGGGCGGGACTGGGAGAAGCGAAGAGGGCAGCGGGGTGTGGGGGCAGAGAAGCCTGAGACAAATGGGTGGCCTAAGGGTCAAGGCCTCTGCGCCCCATCCGAGAGGAGGGTGTTATCAGGAGCCTCCTGGCCCCGAGATTCCCCGGACGCGCGAACTCTGCTGCTGCGTCAGCCTTGGCCACCGGGCTCGACCCACTGACTGCAGCCTGTGATATAAGATGCCCCAGGTGGAGAGTCTGACTCCGGATTCTGTCTGCACGGAGAGGGCCTTGACCTCGCAGTGACTCGACAGGGTCCGTGTGTGCTTCCTTCCCGCTCGTGGCCCCATCCATCGAGAAGGCAGGGAACACGCACTTCCCAAGGGAAGACAAGGTTGGGCAGTGATTGGTGGCCCTAGAGCCTGCGCTCAGCGAGGTCGCCTGGCTCCCTAGAACCCGACCTCTGCCAGGATTGGCACTTCGGCCGCCAGCCATGGTGGCCAACTGGTCGCCACACTGCCCTGTCCATCCCCACAGGATCTCTCCCGCCCCAGGGAATCTGCAGGGACGCCTGGGACTCCTTCTGGCGCTTCACGTTCATTCTCACTTCCTACCCCGCCCCCAAGCGGAAGGAATTGAAGTGACTTTTTGATGTGACTCAGGGGACTTCAAGTTAGTTCCAAACTGGAGATCCTTCAGTCAGTACCACTTCCTCGCGAGGTTGTTCACGCTGAGAAGAGCCAAAATCCAGTCTCCCCTTTTAGAGGTCGGAAAAATCGAGTGCAGGAGCCTGCCGGGTCCTTTGACGAGGCACATGTTGGAGGGGTGGGGGTGGGGGGCGAGTCTGAGCGCTCCGAAAGAACCTCAGGGGGCCGAGGCGTTCGCCGACGCGTTCGCCCTCACCGGGGCGTACGGGAAACCCTAGGGGCAGACGTTTGGGATTCGACGGAGGAAACGCGACGGTGCTCGGGAGGGTCCGGCCTTCTTGTTTCTGATGGACCCTGGTGGAACCTCGGCGTCCTCCGCTCTGATCAGTGCCTTTTCCTGTAGCCCCCGGTCGGGGCTTCCGCGGTGCGCCCCCAGCGTTAGTCCTAAGGGTGGGCGCTGTCGGGGGCCCGACGAGGCCGGGCGGGCGTCGAGGTTGCGCGACCAGAGCGCGCCGGCTCCGCGCACGCCCAGAAGCCGTGCTGCTGGTTCCGGGGCTGCCGGAAAGCGCGCGGCCAGCGGTGGCTCTGTCCCCGCGCAAGCGCCTCACTGCCCGGGCGAGACCCGTCTCTCCGGCCACCCTTGTCTGCGGGATGGCTCACCCCCCAGGGGGAGGACACCGACGGCCACTCAGGCCGGGCCACCCTCGCCAGGGAGTCGGGACGCCTTCTCTCGCTGCAGCTGAAAGCCTCAGATCGACTTCCCCGCCCTTCTCTAGGAAATCAAATTCAGGGAACGTGGTACCGTATTTACCCGCACAACTTCCTCCCTTGACATTTTGCACTCTTGAAGTTGGGGCAGAAGTAATTATGCAAACATCTGGGGCTGTCCTGCGCCGCTACCCGGCACCGTTCTTATTCATCTTGAAAGCCGCACTCTCTCATTTGCATAATAATGGCTTATCTAGAATGACACAGCAAATGGAGGCAAAATTAATTTTCTTTGCTTCAGCTAGTCTTTGAGATCCTGAAAACAGAAGCTTTCGGCAAGAAAAACTGATTTTGCTGTGAGCGTGGGGTTCTTGACCAGACCAGGGAGAGATGAAGTTTAAAGTAGTGGAAATGTGATGTTCACGCTGAGTTTCTGTTGTTTTTCTAGTTTCACCCTTGGAGTTTATCTACTTTTGGCCAAACGGGTCAAGGGCTGAGCCACCGCGAGAGTCCTGGAAAACACTCTATCACCTCAACAGTAGAGGGATGTTCAGTGGCTCGGGAAACGGGGGCAGCATGGACTGTGGCTGGGGGTATCGGAGGTCGATGTTGAAGGTAGCGTGGGGCGGGGAGAAAGTAGACCGGCGGCCCGACTGGTTTAAGGAGGTATCTGGCCGATCAGCGCTCTGGGCCTCTGGTCTGGCCCCTCTAAGGCTCAGTTCCCCACCCTTTGGACAGATCAAGAGGAAGCACTTCCTTGCTCTGGGATTGGTCGCCGCAACGACTGGGGCAGCAGAAATCCTTGGATTCAAAGCAGAAAACGGGTGTGTGGATAGTCAGGAGGGCATTATGTGGAGGAAGCATCTTTTATACATTAAAACATCTTTTTGATCTTTTTTAATATGAAGGGGAGTGGCATGGAGAAATCCACAAATAAATATGGCAAATGGATTTGGACCAGAATTGTCATCGTGGGGCCACTTTCAGGGCTATTCTGGGCTCCAGAAGAATTTTGCAGCAGAACTTGTCCCCTCCAAGGTCAGTCTTCCCTCTCCCAGTAAATAGTGCAGAGAGAGCACAGTGCAAAAGGTTGGGAGATCCACCCGCGGCCTCCCCCGCATCGCGCTGTGGACAGGAACTCCCTATCTCTTCCAAGAAGACAGAAGTTTTACATTTAATTAAGGAAGTGGCGCCAGTTCAGCTTAGCCACCAAGAAGCCACCATTGCGGTCACTCCTTTTAAAATAATTCTTACATTTCATTTAAAATCAGGGTTGCAGGGGGAAAGCCGGATTACGAATTGCTGAGATTGGAGCGACCTGCAGAGTGAAGTGAGCAAGCGAGAGGGAAAATGGGCGGAGGATTAGCCCCACGGTCGAAGGACTGGCTGTTTTCGCGGAAAAGGAGGAGGGCGCCAAGAGACCGCAGGGCGCGGGAGAGGGTGTCGCTGAGAGTTGGGACTACTGGGTTGGGACAAGGGAGCCGGCCCTCCTTCCATCTCCTTTCTCTTTCCTCTGCATTGATTCTCACTGCCTTTTGGACGCAGTCTCCATTCTGCCTTTTTTACACCTCCCTGCGTGGCGCACCTCGGCCCCAGAGGTATTATCTTTTTTCTGGCGGTGGGTGTGATATCACAGCTTCTTCCCTGGGGGCAGGGGCGCCCTGGGGGAAGGGCACCCCTGGAATAGCGGAGGAAATGTTCTAGCCGCTCTCAAGTCTTTTCCTAGCTAGGAAACGCAGGGAGAGTTGGGATTCCAGGCCTCCCAATCATAGCTCCAGGTTTCAGCCTCAATTTCTCCATTTAGGAGAGTAGGGAGAACATCCAATGAATAGTAGAGAAAGGAGCCAGAGGCGTTGCCGGGTCCACTGCTTCCGAAATCTCTTAAGTCTGAAGGAGAAGGCCTCTAGACGACCTCGTTCTCCGGCCGCTCTGGGTGTTCTAGCAGCCCCGGGCCGGGGGTCTCGGAACAGTCCTCCCCACTACCGCACCCCTGCACACACAAGCTTAGGGGAGGGGTCGGACCTCCCCGGCCCGCGAGCAGCCTCTCATCCTGAGGGGGACACCATCCAGCCTGCAAGGTCCGGAGCAATGGCTTCGTTGACCCCAGAGCCGGAGCCAACCCGGGCCCAACCGACCGAGAACAAAGAGCAGCCCACGCAGAGAGACGGGCTGCCCATCCCGCTGGAACGGCGCCCGCGGGCTGGGGGCGCCGAGCGCCACGCTTCGGGCTCCGAGTCACCGTCGCAAGCCCCAGTGCGGGGCAGCGGGGTGGTGAGCTTTCCTCCCAGGAGTCGGAAACTTCTAAGAGCAAATTCCCAAGTCTGATTAGGCGAAAAGTTCGCGCCCCACTTTGCACTAGTCGGGTCCGCGCGGACTTGTCCAGTGGAAATGGAGAGAGTGAGGGCATTGGGTGTGGGGTCTCAGCAATCCATCTGGGCTTTAAAGGCGCTTGGACCACTCAGAAGCGGGTGGAGGAGTCGCCTGTCTCCGCTGAGGGGTGAGCCGACAGCGAGCGTGGAGATGGGAGTCTGAGGGTGAGGGTGTGCCAGAGGCAAGTGTGGGGGAAGAGAAGGAAAGTTGGGCACAGAAGTGGAGGAGAGGTGGCTTGGGGGAGTGACTTGGAGCCTCAGTCAGAGCCTCTCCTCCCCACCATTGGGTACTCAGATCCTGTAGGCTAGCCCGGGTGCCCCCTCCAGCTGAGGCTCTCAATGCTGTCCAGCCCGGGTTTCCAGCTCGGGGGAATCCAGGAAAGTGCCTTCAGCACTTGCACCGCAAGAAGAGCAGGCTCCTCTCCTCTCTGGAAAATCAGTATTCCCACCTGCCAGATTGGCAGGGTCTTCCCCATTTTGTTGCTATGACAGGTACCTATAATGGACCCACATGGAGAGTACTTCGGATCCCAGGAAAGCAGGACTCCTTAACACACACACACACACACACACACACACACACACACACACGTGTTGTTTTTCTAAGATGGGGAAAGAGGTCCCAGGCTAAATTTCCTACAGTAAGGTAGTGCTTCTTCCAGCTTCTGTGGGTTCAGGCACTTCTCTTCCCCAGAGGGAAAGATCCTGGGGCTGTCTACACTGGAGAGTTCCCAGGGATGCTCAGGGAAGCCAGCCAAGGGATAGACAGCTGGATTCTGAGTTGCAGCAGAGGGTGGGGCAGGGCAGAGGGCGGAGCCAGGCTGGAACTGGAGAGCACTGACTGGAGGAATTTATTCAAGGGTAGGGAGGAGGCTGGAGCTGACACCCACCAACCAACTGCCCAAGGGAGCCTGCTGGGGAGTGCTTGGGAGTACCTGTTTCTACATGGGCTCAAATGTACATGATGTTTTATGGTCATTTGTATACCAGAGTCTTGTGCCCAGCCTGGCACAAGAGGGTGTGCAGGAGTGGTGGGAGTGGATAGATGTAGCTACCATCCGCTGAGCAAGGGCTGCTTGCTCCATGGCAAGCTCTGACTAGATGATTTCCGAACTCTTCACTTCTATTCTTCATCACAGCCCTTAGAGGGAGACTTTATTAACCACATTTAAAGCTGGGGAAATAGGCTCAGAGGGGCTAAGTAACTTGCTAGTGACCAAGTTAAGCTGCAGGACAGGGCTCGACTTAGGTCTGTCACCCAGGAGTTGAGGTGCCTAAGAGAAGGTGCCATGGTAGTGGAACCAGGCTCTGCAGGAAGCTAGACACACCCTGCTGCTGCTCCAAGTCATGGGGTTTGGCACAAGAGAGCCATCTGGGGTGCAGTTGGGGTCACTGACCCTTGGATTTCCCAGACTTTGGCCAGACCAGAAGCCCAGCAGCCTGGGGCCAGAGTCCAACAGAGTTTTCCTGCCTCTGGCCCCCCTCCTCCCCAGCCACCCAGGAAGAGCCACTGGCTGCCATCAAAGGCAGCCGGTTCCAAAGTGCTTGCAGAGCCAATCAGGCAGCCACTATGGGTCTTCGTGCACCAGCTCCAGGGTTCCAGGACCACCAGACCATGCAAACATGGAAGCCAGTGCCCGGGGGGCTGCTGAGACATGCCTGCATAATCCAAAAAGATTGGATTGGGAATGGAAAGAATTGGGTCCAAACCTGTGCTTGCTCCACCCCTGACTGGCTGAGCTGCCTTGGACAAGTCTTTTTTTTTTTTTTTTTCTCTCTCGATCTCAGTTTCTCCTGTAAAAGGGTCATTTGGAGCAGGTAGTCTTGGAGCAGCCTGTCTAGTTTCCACATTCCGTACATTTGGGGTCGTGTGGTCAGGTTTACTGGGATTCCAAAACCTTTAGAAAATACTTGTTAACCATTGACGGCTGGCCACTGGTGCATTGCCTCAGCCAGCACACAACCCTGGAGTTTGTGACTGCCTAGAAATCACGGGGACTCCTGGGGAGAGCTGGGAGTTCCTGTCCCAGCTGTGCCCGGTACTGGTCTCACTTTCTCAAATGATGCCAGGCTCAGAGCTACTAAACAGTTAGGGGGCCCAGGAAGAAAGAGGAAGAGTCCTGAAGGAAGCGCTGAGTGACCAGATGGCCTCTCCAGTCCCAACCTCAGTCGGGGACAACGGGGGGGGGGGACATTATCTTCTCTCCAGCTCCAGTACCAGTGCCAAGCTGCTGGAGGCATAGCCACAGCTGGGACTAATTCCAGGTACATTCTATAGGTGGCATCATGCTACTGGAAATGGCCTCCTTAGAGGGAAGAGGCTCCCTCTGTGGCATCTCCAGGCATGGGGGAAGCCAAGGCAAGGTCGACACAACCCCAGTTCAAACTGCCAAGAGAGGGGTACTTGAGGCACCCGTGGAGTGTGAGAGGAGGAATCGTTCTCTCATATTCTGGGGGCCACTGGTCCAGATGCATAGGTTTCTTCAGGACCATCAGCCTCTGGCAAGACTCTCTGGGAGTCTCATGCCCATTGCAAACGGTGGGAAGAAAAGGCCTCAGCCCAGTACACAGTGGGGAGCGATAGGTGAGCTATTGGGGTCTCCAACAACATTCACTGGCAAAGCCATGCTGTGCCACCCACCCAGCTGGCAGGAGAACTGTCACCACACCACTGAGGCTCCTCCCCGGTTGGCAGACAACCTGACCAGGGGCCATTCCCTTGTCCAGACCCTCGCCTGGAGGAGGCCAAAACTCTTCTCCAGGTGGGCAAGGAAACCGGCCAGAGTGAGGAGGGAAAAGGCAAGCAGTGCAACAAGCTGGAGACAGGACTTAGGGGTCAAAGACTTACGCAGAAGCCCGAGATGGCCGAGGCTCCACCCTGGCCAATCTCCCGTCCCAAAGACACCCCTTGCGGCCCCTCCCCCTCGCAGCTGTCTGATCCGGCCTCCTTGGGCCCAATCGCGTAGCTGGGCCGCGGACCCGCCGGGCCTGTCACTTTGGGCAGCATTTAGCCTGCCGTCCAGGAGCAGGCAAGTACAGAGGAGACGCTGAGAGGGGTGTGACAGCGATGCCTCTCACCGTTCCCTCCCGCCGCCCGGCTGGCTCCAGGCTGCTTGGGACGCCCGGGCACCGAGCCCGTGGGTCCTCGCCGCCTGGGCCACACGCAGCTCCCGCTTCTCGAGACCCAGCCTGGGACCTCCGCCAGGCCTGGCGCCGAGGAGGTCGGAGAAATGGGGCGCAGGATCTCAGCTGACGGGACCATGGGCCAGGCCTCGGGAGACAGCTGAGGGGGACCCTGAACCTCCAAATCACAGTCCAGGTCTCTTTCCTCCCCACCCCACCACCTTACAGGCGTTCGGCTAGGTTTCCCGTGATTCTGGGCCTTTGCTCAGACTCAACACAGACTGGCTCACACAATTTTTTTTAAACAAAAGCAATTAGATTTCAATCCCGGTTCATTTGCATTTGCACCTCGGAAGCAATGGGGAGGAGTGGGAGGGAAGGAGTCGGGAAACTGGCGGCAGCGGGTTACACCTTCCGAGAGCCACAGCTGGCCCGGGCTGCCATTGCGCAGTCCACATCTGGCCCGGCCGCGCGATAGCCGCGGCCCCCTCCCCGCCCGCTCCCGGGGCCCGCGCGCCGCAGCCCGCTCGGTGGCGCGCTCATCGATCGCCGGGGCCGCGGCCGGGCGAGCGGAGAACAAGGTATAGCCTGTATTTAGGTTCCTGCCCTTATATGGCGATGTGCGCGAGCGCCAGCAGAGCGGCCGCACCATATAAGGACACGCGGAGGGCGCCGGGCTGAGCTGGTGCGAGCTCATTGGCCCGCGCGTCTCTCAGCAACCGGCTCTCACGAGTGGAAACGAGCCAGCCGCCCCCGCCCGCTCCCCACCCCCTCCCTTTCTTTCTCCCCCAGCGTCCCCGCCTCTCGTCTCGGCACCCCTCTCCTTGCTTACCCCCATTTTTGCCTGACCCTCTCCCCAAGTTTTCTTTTCGCCGTTGTCCCCCTCCCCCTCGGCCTCGTTGTCATTCTCTTCCTCCCGCTCGGCCTGTCCTCGCCCCCTTCGCGCAAGCTCCCACTTCCATCCCACGCACCCCCTCCCCAAACCTCGGCGAACGGAGGCGGAGGAGCGGGAAGGCCCGGATGCGGGAGGGAGCTGGAAGGTGTGTGTGTGTGTGTGTGTGTGTGTGCGCGCGCGTCGCTGCTGCAGTTGCTGCCGCAGCATCAGGTCCACCGTGTGCACGCACTGGGCTCTGCGAACAGTCCGAGTCTCCCCTCCACCCGCAACACACACACGCTCTCCTCCCCCGCCCCAAAGGTAATCAGAGCAATTAGCTGCCGAAGAAATGTGCTTGCGGAACTAGGGATGTGCTAAACCACAAACAGTCCTAGGTACCACCAAATTACCATCCCCCAGGGTGTCCCTTCGGGCTGGATTTCTGAATGCAATCATAATAATGATAAATCGATGTCTCATTTAAAGCTTATTTTAAAAACCTGCCAATCGTTGTGGGGGGAACGCTGAGTGCGGGAGGAAAATGTACTGATAGAGCCACCCTCGGGTTTCCAGGCACAACGCAGTGCACTGGTGGTTGCGGGATGCAGGTCAAGTGCTCAGCGCTGGGCCCACCCGCTGGACGGGAGCCCGAGGAGGGAGAAGACGTCGCTACTCCCGTGGAGATGAGGCTCCGGTTCCCCTAAAACTGAGGCAGTAAACGCACAGCGGTTCCCGGGGCTCCCCTCGGCCCCTCCCTCGCGTTCAGAGGCGCGCGCACGCGCGCGCACGCACGCACAGGTGTCCGGCTGACCCCTCCGGAGTGGTAACCGGTTCCGAAGCGCTTGTCCTCCTAGCGACGCCGAGGCGACCAGAGCCACCGCCTCGGGGACTCGCGCCTGTCCCCAGGGGAACCAAAGGGCACGGCTAAGACAACCCTAGCGCCCTGGGACCGAGCTTGCCTCTAGGGCTGCCGCCTAGCCCAGGCATTGAGCGATGCCCCCTACTGGGAAGCCTGTGCCTGGAGCCCGGCGCAGGTGGGGGTCGCATAGGAGACCTGGCTCGGGTGGGGGATGGGGAACGGAGAACGATGACCCGCGTGACCTCTGTTCGGTCTCGGGCATCCTTCTTCGCCTTCGCCCTCTTTCCCTTCCCAAACTCAAATCCCCGAACCTGGCACCTCCCAGGGGAAGATGGCAGAAGCGGGCTCTGCCAGGGAACGAGGGTGCGAGATTGGGGAGGGCGCTGCCTGCTGGATGGAGTTAGTTTTGGCCGCCGCCTCCTCCTCGCTGTTTCTGCAGAAGGAAGCGCCGTGGCCGCAGCAGCCCTTGGTGCCAGCACGTATCCCTCCCTGACCTTGGCTGAGCTTTGCTGCCGCGGTATCTTGCCTAGCAGAAAGCACAGTTTTCCTTCTGCGCAGGGGCTGGGGATGCTCTCGGGGCAGAGGGTTTGTCTGGGTCGGCGCCCAGAGCTGGACCTTTGCCATGGAGACCTCTCTGAGCACTGGAAAATCCGTGGATACCCGGTTGCAGCCTCCCGGTGCTCCCCCATAGCCCATCCCTGCCCCGCACCTGCCCACGCCCATTTAGGCAGTTCATTCATATTAAATAACCATCCCCAAGTTTCTGTGTGCTCAGGTAGGTGGATACCTTCGCCTAGCGGGGGGATACCTTCACCCAGCGAGAGGAAGGGGAGGGGGGAGGGAGGCCCCCAGATGTTCTCCCCGCACAGGGACGTGTCTCCTAATTGTGCCTCTTCTTCTCTACTCTTAAACCGCAAGAGCAGAAGCCATTCTCGAGTCTGGAAACCCCTTTCCTTGACCTGTTGGCTCTTTGTCCCTGCCCTCTGATTTATTGAATTTGAAATTTCCAGCCAGCAGCGGTGAAATCGCTGGAGCTGAGTACGCGGTTGGCGGGAGGCGTGAGAGAAACTTGCAGATAGGGAAAAATAAAGTCCCAATTTACAGATACACCTCTTCCCGGCCAGCCCGCCTCACTACGGCCGGGATTGTTCGGGATTGGAGTAAGAGGGGGCTACGGACCCACTCGACTGCGTCAAGTGGTTCGGGCTCCGGAACCCGACCCCACCCATGGGTCCTCTGTTCGCACTTTTCGTTTTTTCCAGAGCAATACCAGCCTTGGGGCTCCGGGGGCAATTTCCGTCCCGCCCTGGTGCGCCCCCAGGCCCTGTCCTGAGCTTGCGCCCCGGGCAGGTTCGCCAGCTCGCTCTGGACGCCCCTCTCCAGAGCCCGGGCTCCCCTTGGCGCCCAGAGAAGCCTGTTTGGGCCCGGGTGCCAGGGAGCCGCAGGGTGGCCGCGGGCCCCTCTTCGGCGCGGGCGGCCCTTGACTGGGCAGAGGCGGGGGTCGGGGAGCTGCTCTCTGCAGAGAAGAGGGTGGGCTCGCGGCACCTGCTGAGCTGCCGCCGCCGCTTCGGCTCATGGCGCCGAAGGATCCACCCGGATCTTCTCCGCGGAGTTCCGGGCTTGGGTCATTTTGCAGTCGGCACGCACACATCTTTTTATTTTTTATTTTTCACCGGGGGTGGGGGGCTGTGTGGGTCGTCAGGGCTGGCCAGCCCAGCTCCAGCGCCGGGGTGGGGGTGAGGACAGTGGGGCGGCACGCGGTCACCGAGGTCAACAGCCCATTAGCATTGCCCCACCCGGGCGCCGCGACCTCGCGAGGGCACGGGGCATGCGGGGTGGGGGACAGACCGACAGCGCCCTCCCTGCACTGTCCCCCTGACACCCCCCACTCCTGCTCCCTCCGCCGCTAGGTAACCGCCCCTCCCCCTCCCCTCTCTACCCCCGCTGCGGCCCCAGATCCCCCGGTGCCCACTAGGGTCCCCGCGCCCGGGCGGAGAGTCCCGGGGAGGGGAAAGGAGCGGGGCTGCGGGTGGGCTGCGGCGCCCGCCCCCCGCCCGTGGCAGCGTGGCGACTGGCGCCGCTTTGGCAGCCATTTTCTGCAGCTGCCGCGGCCGGGGCTCTGCGGAGTGAGGCGGAGGCTGCAGCCGCCAGACAGAGGCGGCGGGGACAGAGGGGCGCGGGGTCACCGGCGGGGGGGGTTATTCGGTGGCCGGAACGGGGGCTAGGGGCGTGAAGTGTCGCCGGCGCCTCCCGCCCCTCCCCCTGCTGCATTGCAGGCGGAGCGCGGCCGCTCCGCGTGGCGAGCGCCTGCGATCCCACCCTTTCCCCGCCATCTTGTACCCGTGCTGGCGCCTTCCCAAAGAGGAGCTGCGTTAGACAAAGCCCGCCCTGGGCCCGCGGGGGCCCCTGCAGCCCACCCGGGCTGGGCGGCCTGGGGGCTCCCGGGCCCACGCCCTCGGCCCGCCCCTCCGGGGGGCCGGCACACCCCCTCCCAAGGGGGGCTCCGCGTGCGACGGCCACTCGCCTAGCCCCAGAGGGTCAGCGGGGACCCCCACATCGGTTGCGAGGCTGGACCCGCGCCTTCGCCGCAGCCCACCCTTGCTGCGGAAAGGGGGGGTCCCCCGCAGGCTGGGCTAGTGACAAGAGCTGGATACTCTTGTAGCCTCGAGTCCCTTCTCTCTTCTGGTTGGGTTGGTTGGGAGATCACTAATTCTGGAGCCCCCACCTACCCGTAGTGCCAACCTCACGCCCTCGTTTTTCTCCTGGGAACCTCAAAGAAAACCGCAGCGTGGGCGGCTCTCGATACCCCCTAGCTGCTCGGCAGCTGCTGCAAACGGGAGATGCGGCACTCCATTTTCCGGGATGGCAGTGCTGTTGCCCCAACACCCCAGCCCCCCGCCGCTTGCGCAACCCCTTCCCTCAACGCCCCTGCACAGGACTTCCTGACCTAGGGGTTTGTGGCGTGTGTGGGGGAAGATGAGGCACCCCTTCCTCAGCCCCGAGACCGCGGGAGAACTGGCTCCCGGCAGCCTACTCCATCAAGTGCCACGCTACTCCTTGGTAGGGGATTTTCTCCCTGAAGACTCCATTTTCTCATCCCCAAGTCCCCAGCCCCTGGGGCGCCCAAGGTCTCCAACAGCTGGTTGGTTCCTCCCGACTGCACATCCCAGGCTGGGGGTGGGGGGAGGAGCACATGGCCACCGGCTCCTGCACCCTCTCTTCCCTTCAACAGAACCCCTAGGGAGTCCCCATCTCCCAGCCCACCTAGACTCCCAGGAGTGTCTGACTGGAAGGGACGGTGGTGGATGAGGAAACAGGCTGGGAGACGGGAGTGACTGGTGCAAGGTCATTCAGAAGGTGAGTGGCAGAGCTGGACTCTTCACACACCCCCACCCCTCCCCTTATTTCTTTCCGATACCAAGATCAAAGCCCAGGCTCGCTGTGGACGAGGAGCTCACTCCTCCAAGTACTCTTGGCCAACGTCGGGACCGCGGCAGAGGGGGCTGGGCACCGGAGGGGTGAGGAGCTGCCAGACTGCTGGTTCACACCCGAAACTGGGTTTCCCCAACCGGACGCCTGCTGTCCCTCCCACCCCCTTCCTGCGGGGTCTCCTTCGAGGGTGGAAAACAAAGCATCCCAGGATGGCTTTGCCAACGCTACTGGCGGGGCGCAGTCATCCCCCCACCAATGCCTGCCAGCCCGCGTGGATTCCGAGCCCGGCTCCGGAAACCAGTCTGACCACTTCGCCCATTTCCCAAGCCTCCCCGGGCGGCCGGCGGCCGGCTCCCAGGGTGGGGTGAGCCCAGCTCGGCCGCAGCCTCCGCTGCCCCAGCGACGAATGGATTTGCCCAGAAGGCGGCCGTCAATGGGACACACCCGGCCGCACTCTGGGGGCTTCCGGTCGCTCCCCACCCCGTCTCCCCCCATCATGAAAACTGGTGGTTGGAAGCTCCACTCCCGGGCCGCGTCGGCTTTCATCCGCCGGGTCAGCTGCCGGCCCGACGATCCGGCGCAGAGCCTCCTCCTGACCTTGCCCCATGCGCACTGTCCCTGACGCGGCTGCCCTGGGGGCGCTTACAGTCGGGTCGGGACACCGAGCTGAGCCCCAGAATCGAGTGTGAACCCTTTAGACGGTGGCTGTTGCGTGGGATCACAGAGTGTCGCCCGATGCGACGGAGGCGGCAGAGGAGGGACCGACCTCGAGGGAACCGTGGGCGGGAAAGGCCAGAGCAGCCCCACCGAAGTGGGAAGATGGACATGTGGCACTGAAGTCCGCCCTGCGCATGTGTTTCAAAGGCTCCACCAGCAATGCACCAGGATGCCCCAAGAAAGCAATGCGCCCCACGTCCCGCCCGCGGCTCCAGTCGATGAGAACACCCTAGAGGGCAGGGCTCGAGCTGCCCAGGTACCACCCGTCACGTGGCGACAGCGCTGGCGCGCGCCAGCTACCCACTAGCCGAGGGCCGGGATGGTGCGTGGCGGCTGGCCTGCGGTCCCGGCCGGGTGCGGAGCTGCGAGGCGGCGGCCGCGGGGGCGAGGAGGGAAGATGGCCGGCCGCCAGCGTCGCCCGCCAGGCCGGGGCCGCGGAAGGGCAGACAGGCACGTAAGGTGGAGGAGAGCCGCTACCCAGCTTTGTCGAGAGGCCCGGGCCACTCCTAGTGCCCGGCTGGGGCGGGCGGAGCCAGCTTTGTCGAGTCAGCAGGGTCGAGTTGCGGCCGGGGTGCTCCTTCACCGAGCCCCGCCCCTTCCCATCCCCACCTCGCTTTTTTAGGGGGAAGGGGAGGGCAGTCAGCACCCACAGGCAGTTGTTGGTGTTGTGCTTGGGTGTCCTCCCGGATCAGCCCACCCCTCCCTGCTCCCAGATGCTTCCCCTCCCCCATCGCGTTAACCTGGGGAAGGGGCAGGGCAATCTGCCCTTGGAGCACCTCCCGTCTCCCCACAGACGGCGGCGTAATAGCTGGCTTATTCCTTCTAGGTATGGCTGAAAGGTTTTTAAAAAGCAGGTGGGAGTGGGGTGGGGGGTGGGGGTAGGGTATGGGGAGAACCAGGACAAGGTACTAGTTACTCTTTCACTGCAGGCTAGGCAGAGGCTGTCTCCTTTCTGAAGGCGTTTAGGGTGGATGTGGTGTGTGTGTGTGAAGGACCCAAGGGCGAGGGTACAGGTCACTTTCAACAGACCACGGCAGAGTGGGGTTGGGGTGTCAGTCCCGTTTGCTGGGAAACCCTACTGCCAAGGCTGTATCCCCCAGAGCTCCCAGCACTTGGAGCCCTGCCCCTGAGGGCACAGCCCAGAAGAAACCGGAGGAAGTTGCAGAGAAGCTGGATTTAAAAGTGGTGAAGGAGGGCTTCCCTGGTGGTGCAGTGGTTAAGAATTCGCCTGCCAATGCAGGGGGCACGGGTTTGAGCCCTGGTCTGGGAAGATCCCACATGCCGTGGAGCAAATAAACCCGTGTGCCACAACTACTGAGCCTGCACTCTAGAGCCCATGAGCCACAACTACTGAGCCCGCGTGCCACAACTACTGAAGCCCACGCGCTTACAGCCCGTGCTCCGCAACAAGAGAAGCCACCGCAATGAGAAAACGGCGCACTGCAACAAAGAGTAGCCCCCACTCACCACAACCAGAGAAAGCCCGCACACAGCAACGAAGACCCAACGCAGCCAAAAAATAAAATTAGAAAAATAAAAGTGGTGAAGGAGGAGCAGTCAACAATTAGCACCCCCTAGAGTGGGCAGAGCAGGACACCTTGGACTCTTAGGCCCACTGTGCTGGGGAAATCATGGAGCAATTCCTGCTTAGGTCGGAGGGTGACCTGAATGACCTCTAGAGCCTCTGCCTACAAGATTCCAGGGAACAGACAAAACAGAAGCGTGGCCCACAACTGGGCCCAGTTTTGCTGGAGCTGAATTTCTCCAGACTTCACAGGTCCATGGCAGGACCCTGTGAAATAACATGGGAAGTGCCTGGTACTTAGTAGGTACCCTGATTAAAAGAGTAATGGAAAGGCAAATCTTTAATTTCCATCTAAGTGTTGATGTCTTTATAGTCCTCTTTGTCATCATGATTATAGAGAAGCTTCCTCAAATGCACCTCTGTTCCTCTGTTCCCAGCACTGTTGTAGGCCCTGCACCAAGGGCATGAGGAAGGTGCCTATGAATTCCCATGTGTCACTAGAGTGGAGGCAGCAGCAGTAGGAAACCAGCGTCTCCAAGAATGGACTGTCTTCCCTCTCCCCCATCCACCTTCTCTCCTTGGTGGGGGAATCCCCAGATAAAGTGAGAGATGTCAGCTCCATTTCAGGAAGTACATGAAGGTTATCTGCTCCAGCCTGCTCTTCTGCTTCCCCTCACAGCTATTAGGACACTCCCAGTACCTTCCCTGGAGCAGCAGGCCAGGGAAGAAAGGGGCAAAATCAGAACGAACAGAAGAGAGAACGTAGTCCCATTCACCAACCGCCTGAGGTTGCCATTAACCCAATGGGCTGCCAGTTACAGGGGACATCCTCCTAGGGCAGGTTGAGCAGGAGGTCTCCAGGCTGGTAGCTGGAGAGACTGCAGGTGGGAAGGTGGGGGAAGAATTATTACACCCACCCTGGACCCCCTAAGCCTCATCATTCTGCACAGTGGGACCTCCCTCAGCTTTAGATGCCATTCTGGTAATCGGGCATCTAGGCTTTTTTTTAACTCACTCTCTCAATATCCATCCATCCATCCATCCACCCACCCTCCTACCTATTCACCCAACAAAGATTTCCTAGGCACCTTCTCCATACTGGTCAAGCCCAGTGCTCAGAGTTACAGATAAAACACTTGGCTTCTGACCTCATGGAGTTTAAAGCCTGGGGTGAGAGGATACAGTAATAGAAAAGCCACACACCTAATGTAATTTACAACCTTGAAAAGTGCCCGGGAAGAAGCGTTTGGTGCTATTGAGAGCATATAACACGTTCATTTGGGGTTGTGGGCTGTAGCAAAGGCCAGGATGGAAGTTGCCTGAACAACTCTGGCTTCTGGTTCAGGATTTTTAGGGTTGTCCACTCAGCCCATGAGGATGTGACCAAAACTTAAGCATTAATGGAGTAGCCATGGAAATAGAATGACCATGACGTGAGGTCGGTGAATAAAAATCCTCTGTCAGCTCTCAATTGCGGGAAAGAGGAAGCTACAAAGAAATTCAGGCGCGAGGAGAGGGGAGTTTATTGCCAGGTCTGTAGAGCAGATGTGGTAACCGGCAGCTCCTTATTTTGGAGGCTACTCTAAAACTGTGTTCAACTTGGGGGGCCTCCAGAGGACTGAGCCAGTTGTGGAACAAGCCAGGGTGTTTAGGTCTGAACCAGAACTTGAGCCCTCCAAATCTCATCCCAAACTGTCTCTTGTCCAGTTTGCGTTGAGAGTGGACCACAAATCGGGGACCACAGGCAGAGGGCTTGTGGTCTTGGATGCTTCACTAGCTAAAGTGTGGGGCCCGAGCATCATTGTATCCACCTGTAAAATGAGGGGGTGTTTCCTGGAGTCTCTCAGAGACTTCTTCCAGCTCCATCCTTGTGATGACTCTATGGTCCCAGGAGCAGTGCACTTTTTGGGGTTCGTCTCAGTTCACAGCTGGCACCTCTGATGTGTAGGTGGCTGTGGCTGTGCTGCCATTCCTGCCAGGGGGCATCCTGACCAGACACTCTGTGTGTGCAGAGACTCCCGAGGGAGCAGTGTGGCACCGGGGCTAGGAGCCCAGGCTACCTGAATCCAATCCCTGGCTCCACCACTCACTAGCTCTGTGACCTCAGGCCAGGTACTTGACCTCTTGAAGCATCCATTTCCTCGTGGGGGTAATAATAGTTTGTATTGCATCAGGTTATTGCGAGGATTAAAAGAGAAAAGGGCTCTCCCGTGGAGCCTGGCTCAGTGAGCGATCTATAATTGTGAGTTATTGTCATTATTAGGTCATGGGGACACCAGGCAGTGGTGACACCAGGCAGCTGGTGTCACTTTTGGCATCTGACCTAAACTCAAGGTGATGATGAAAATTATGAGAGAGAGAGAGAGAAAAAAACCCAAAATACCTCACAAGTCAAGACAAAAGCAATCTTTTTCATAAAAGATAGAAGAGTAAAGACAAAGATCAAATCTAATAACTAGAGGCTATTGTTTAGACACACAGAGAGAAAGGGAGATGCCTTTCCCACCTCCCAATCCCATGAGCAGGTGGGAAATCATGCTGACCTGGGGGGACCAGGGGACAATCCCTGAAAAAGCCTCTGCCTGAACTTCTACTCTTTTCTGAGGCTGGGTTGGGGGACATGGAGAGAAAGAGAGCAGCAGAGACTTATAACCTTGTAAACACAGCTCATTCATTCAGTAACTATTTATCCAGGCCTTCCAGACACTGTGCTGGGGAATGATGGTGACAAAGACACAGTCCCTACTAGTGAGAGACGTAAGGTGACAGAGACACAGGGATCCCTGCAGGGCATGACACAGCACATAGGTGCGGCCTGGAATTCTGGGCATGTTTTTGGTCAGCTGGTGGAGGCGCCTCACCCTAACTGGGGACTGGAAACCTGGAGGAGGCTTCTTTCCCATCCAAGTTAATTTCTGGGCAGCTGTGTGGTTGCAGGGCAGGTGGAGAGATGAGAACCATCTCGTGGCTGAAGAAGGTTCCATGTTCCTGGCTCAGGGCTGGCTAGAGAAAGGGACTCTTGCATTGTGGGCTTCCAAAGCTCCAGGGAGAGAGCTGGCCAGCTCTGCATTTGGAACAGAGAGAAATGGGCAGCCTACACCTGCCAAATCTGCAAGGTGCTTCAGGAAGGGCCCCCCTTGAAAGCATTATTTATAGATCTGACCGTTTGCCCGCTCTTATCTTGATGATGGGAATTTGGGACAACAGGTCACAAGTTGGTGTCTTCCTTTGTCAGCAATCCATTCAACATGGCAACTCCCTCACCCTTCACACAGGCATGGGCGACACGAAGAGATGGCTCGCCTGCAAGAGACCCAGCTGGTCTGGAGTTGGAGGCACATTTCATTTCTCCAGCCAGCTGGGCAGGCAACTGGAGCAGACCTGGAGATCGCCTCTAATGTTTTAAATGTCAATATGGTCCCTACTTGCTGACTTGCCAAGATTTGATCAGCTAAATTGGCCTGTGTGGTATGTTCCCTGCAATGCACAGTGTGTATCTGGATCTTTCAACAGTGTCACCAGGGAAGCTAGATGGCAGTAAACAAATTTCAGTGGATGTGGTTCTGGGGTAAGCCTTTCTCTTACCCCTTCTGAGCTACTTCCTGTCTCATTGGGGCTTGCAATTCCAAAGGGTTCTCTCCTTGGGCCCTAATTAGGTTGAGGGAGGGACCAGCTCCATTTGGGATGCCACAGCCACCTCTGCAAGCTTCTTGGGCCCAAATAATGCCAGCTTTTGGCGGGGGCAAAGGTCAGGCCTAGATTGGGGTCTTCCCAGTGTTTCCAGAGTCTCATATGTGCCAGGAAAGAAACCAAATTATGAGCTAAACTAACGCAAACTCCCAGAGGTTTTCCTTCCTTCCTTCCTTCACTCACTTTTTCACTCATAACTTGGCCAGCCAGGCAGCATTTACTGCCTGATTTTGGTTGGCCTTGTTTCTCTCCCGTTACTGGGAGGCAAGTCAGAGAACCGAAAGGCAAGACTCTTTTCGAGCATGTTCTGCGATTGAATTGAGATGGGAATTCCCGGACTTCCCTAGTGGTCCAGCAGTTAAGACTCTGCGCTCCCAATGCAGGGGTCCCGGGTTCAATCCCTGGTCAGGGAACTAGATCCCACATGCCACAGCTAAAAATCCGGCACGCCACAACAAAGATCCCGCATGCGGCAACAAAGACCCGGTGCAGCCAAATAAATAAATATTAAAAAAAAAAAAGAAGATGGGAATCCCCAGGTCAAAACGAGGAGGGCAATCTGGGGGCCCAGGGATGCTTTAGTTTTAGAATCTCTTCATGAGAAGCGTGACTGAGTGTTTCTGGGGCCCACGCAGTCTCTGGGAGCTGGACCCACACTTGGCCTGTCAGCCTGCTAATGTTCACAGAACTCCTGGCTTGTCAGGTCTGGAGGGCAGCGGTGGGGAGACCTCGGCTCTAGCACTGTGCCCAGCTCATAGTACTGAATATAATCAAATCAGACACACATACACATACAGAAACCTAAAAAATAAAACAAAAACAAATGATGACAAAGTAATTCACCCCTTCCAATCTACCCTCCCCCAGATGAAATTAAAATGACCAGGTGTGGGAATTCCTTGGTGGTCCAGTGGTTAGGACTCTGTATTTTTCACTGCCGAGGGCCTGGGTTCAATCCCTGGTCGGGGAACTAACATCCCACAAGCTGCGTGGCACGGCCAAAAAAAAATGACTAGGTGACCAGATCAATTACCAAATGACTGAGCAGGGATACACAGGCTGTATCCCTGAGACAGTCATATGAACAATCGAAGCTTCTTACTGCCTCTTTGGGGCTAACACTACCCTGGGACATTCTTAAGCCTATCTCTAAGCAAACCTTACAGCAGTCCCTGCACCAATTTCCTCCAGTTTCACTGGTGAGGATACTGAAACCCAGAGAGGTTCAGAGATTTCCCTCCCTCCCTCCCTCCCTTCCTTCCTTTCTTCCTTCAACAAATAGCTCTGGTGCACTTGCCAAGTTCTGGGAGCTGAGAATAAAGGAATGAGTAAGACAGACACTGATTTGCTGTCATGGTGCTTACACTCTATTGGGGAAAAGGGGAGGCAGACAAGCAAACAAATCAAAATTTCAGCTAAGGATGCCTCTGCTCTAAAGAAGCAAAACAGGATAATATAATAAATGGAGTAACTGGTCATGGAAGGCTTCTCTCAAGAGGTGGCATTTAGAAGACCTAAATAGTAAGAATAAACCAGCCTTGGGGAGCTCTAGGGGACAGGACTGCCAGCCCCAGGGCACAGAACTGGTAAGTGCAGAGCAGCTGGCCCACGGAGACAGGTTTGCCCGACTGCCTAATCCTTCCTCTTTCTGCCACATCCTGCTTCCACACATGGCCAAAGAGTAAGGTTGGGCTCTGCTGTGCGGTGTGAGCAGCCAGGCTGAGCTGGAGGCGGCCATGACCTGTGAAACTCGGTGGCTATGGGCCCACCCTCCTGGACCCCCATTCATTTGTGTTGAGGTTATGGGGTGAAGGGTTAGAAAACAGGCCTTCAAGTAGTCGGCAAGGGACAGTCAAGTTGCCCAGATGTTCTCAGCTGCTGGAGAGCTGGGTCTCAGTCTCGCCTGCATGGGAGGCTCTTCTGATTCTTCCCAGCCCCACTACGAGGCTCCAGTGCCAGCCAGCACTTGTCCCCAACCCCAAAGGGGAGGCTCCAAATTGCAAGAATAGTAAAAGAACTCTCATATATTCTTTACCCAGAGTCACCAGTTATTTACATTTGCCCCATTTGCTTTATCATTCTCTTTCTCTCTTTTCCCCATAGTTTTTCTGAACTATCTGAAAGTAAGTTGGAGACCTTGTACCCTTTTATGCCTAAACACTCTACTGTGTTTTTCCTAAGAACAAGGACATTTTCTTACACAACCACTGTACAGTTATCAAAATCAGGACGTTTACCATGGATGCAATATTATTTTCTAAACTACAGTCCACATACAAATTTTGTCAGTTTTCTCAATGCTCTTTTGAGACAGTTTTTTTTTCCTTTTCCAAGAGCCAAACCAGGACTGTGAATTGCATTGAGTGTCCTGTCCTTTTAGTTTCCTTAAGCTGGGACAGGGACTTCCCTGGAGGTTCAGTGGCTAAGACTCCACACTCCCAGTACAGGGGGTCTGGGTTCAATCCCTAGTCAGGGAACTAGATCCCACATGCATGCCACAGCTAAAGATCCCGCATGCAGCAATGAAGATCCTGCACGCGTCAACAAAGATCCTGTGTGCCGCCACTAAGAACAAGTGCAGCCTAAATAAATAAATATTTAAAAAAAAAAAAAAAAGGTGGGGCTGTCTCAATGGGCACACGCCTTTCCCCTTAGGCTGGGACAGGGCCTCTGGGTTCCTCAGCCTTGACATTTTGAAGAGTAAGTGTCTGATATTTATTTCTACATGGTTAGATCGGGGCACTGCATTTGTGGCAGAAAAGCACTGGAGTGATGCTATATCCTTCTCAATGCATCGTATCAAGAGGCACAAGTCAGTTTGTCCCCATATTGGTGACACTAACTTTGATCCCTTCCAACCCAGTGTTTTTTTGTCCGTTGGTTTCTTTCAGCCTTTTGTGTCTCTCTCCTTATCCGTATGGGTTTCTCCCCTCATCTGCTTCTGTCTCACTCTCTTTCTGTTTCTGTTATGATCATTCTCCATTTTCTCGTGCTGGTCCTTTTGGTATCCTTACCTCTGGGTCTGTTTATCTCTGGTCCTCTCTGGTTTCCTTTTCTCCCTGCTGCCGCCTCCACCCTTGATTTTGGTCCTGTGTCACCATTCTCTCTCCAAAGTACTGAAATGCATGCAAGACCACTTAGACCTGCCACCAGACTGACCCACAGCTGAAGACCAGGCGTGTCCTCAGATTCCTAAGAGGAATCATATGGAACCAATGAGAGGCTAGACCTTTGAGGCATCGTAGTTTACCCAGGTGGAATCTCATGGTCCTTGGAACTCATCTCTGGGCCCATGAGAAAAGGCAGGCTCTAGAGGAAGAGGGTTTCTGCATAAAATTTCCTCTTCTTGCTGTCCGACTGCCTTCTGCCCACCCATATGTCATCCCCCATGAGAGAGTGCACAGACCCCAAACTCCCCTCTAGACCCAGGGCTGAGGCTCACTGTGGTTAGGCCAGGACTGAGCAAATACCATCTTTCTGCCAAGGCAGAGCCAACTCAAAGCTCTGAGGTTAGCAGGTTTCTTGCCACCTCACGGAGCTGAGCCCACAACAGCCTTCGTCCCCACTTGGTCACTGGATTGGAAGAAGCCCAGACCCTGGGCTTCTTTTCTCTCTGGGTTAGGCCCCAAACCACAGTCAGAGAATAGAGGCCAGACCATGGCACCCAAGAGCAGCACACGCAGGGAGATCAGCTCAGTGCTTTGTGACCACCTAGAGGGGTGGGATTGGGAGGGTGGGAGGGAGATGCAAGAGGGAGGGGATATGGGGATATATGTATACATATAGCTGATTCACTTTGTTATACAGCAGAAACTAACACACCATTGTAAAACAAAAGAGCAGCACACAGCCAATCACTCATGGCTATGGCACTGAATTTTGAATTATCATTATTCCTATTATTAAATCCAACTTTATGGTGGGTGACTTGGGTGAGCACTGCTCCTCGTTGGAATGTACGTACCCACTTGTGTACGTACCCAGGGGCTTTCTGCTCTGGTGGTTCCTCTGCAGTTATTTGTTTTCATCCTAGTCTACGGAAGTAGGCATCACTAAGGACCAGCGTGAAGCAAAAGGCTAAGGGAGGAAACAGTACTGGCTGCCCCGCCGCCCTGTCTAGTTCTTCCTGCCGGGCTAGGGCCCGGGCAGCATCCTCTCCACCCTCCAGTGCTCAGCAGCAGCAGCACCGCCAGGCCCAGGTCAGGGAGCAGCGTAGGGGCTGGCGCCACCCTCATCTGTGTCTCTTCAGGGGTCACAGGCCTAGGGGATGTCAGAGCCACCAAGGCTCTTGGCACTCAAAGGCCACCCAACCCTCTCGTTTTGCAGATGGGCAACCCGGGGCCTGGGAAGGGGAAGTAATGGCACGGCAGTGGCAGAGCTGGGGCCAAATCCCAAGGCTCATGACTTCCACCTCAGTGCTCCTTCTGCCATCGCCCCTGGACTTCTCAGCTGCCTGCTCAATAACTCTCTCCCATCCCCAGACCTGTTGGCAGGCAAGAAAAATAACTCATGTGAGTCAAAAGCAATTTGCAAACATAAATAATTTTCAATGCCAGGAGAGGAGACAGTAGGAAGATGCATTGAAGGTTGAAAGGAACCTGGCCAGTCCTGAGTCTCCTTCACCCTGCCCAGTGCCTCCTCTCTCCCCTCAGCACTGATAGGAGAGTGGGGAGCACAAAAAACAAAGCAGGAAATGGCTATAAGGATGCTCACTTCCGTTGTTCATGGGAGGGATTCTGCTTTCCAGGTTCTTCTCTCCCCACCCCCCAACATTCACATGATTTTGTAATCCCACCTCCTTTAGAGAATCAGAGGAAATTAGATGGTCTCCTGCTTGCATCTGGAACAGCCCAGGCCTCCTCCATCCGGCTGTATTCCTCCTTGTCTTCAACCCCAAAGAGCACTACTTCAACAAAGGATGGGAGACACGCCATTATTCTGTTACATTACTATAACCTCAGTGTTATATTACAAAGGAGCTGAATACGACTGTCCCGTTTTCTCAGTTTGGATGCTGCTTTACAGACCACCCAAGACCATCCTCTGATTTTGTGACAGGCATTTGCTCATCTCCCCAGGATGTTATGGCTTATTTTGCCCTGACAGCCAGCGAAGTCCCTTGTAAGAGGTTCCGGAGAATAGTGGTGGTAGTGAGGGAAGAGCCTGTGTCATTTCGGAGGGCTGAGAGCGCTAAGCACACCTTTCTAAAGCCCACCCCAAGGGGCTCTCTAAAGCAGAGAGAAACAATGAGAAACCAGATACCATGGAATTAGTGAAGAATTTCTCAGATGAAACAGGAAAGGGAGGAAATGCAGGGAGGTTTACATTACACCTGGCGCAGGTTGAAAGGAGTCAGGGCCAGTCGTTGGCAATATTAAACTCCATGGTGCGTTTGAAAGGATCCTTAGCTCAGGCAGCAAATGAGAGGCGTTCCTGCCAGTACGGGCTGCATTGCCACCACTCTCCTCCAGCCCTAAATGCACACGCACATGCACACTCACGCAGGCATGCACACGCACCTTGGACGTCCATTGGCGATGCCAGCTCTCTGCCCCTATCCAGATTTGAGAACTTGCAGATAATTAAGTGAAATAATAATTACAGGCAGCATTTGGTGAGTTTTTACTGTGTCAGGCCTTATCCACACAGCTTACGTGAAGACCACATATGAAAATTAAAAAGGGGTGTGTGCTGTGTCTTCTGCTTGTTGTTAACTCTGTGTGTGTGTGTGTATGTGTGTGTGTGTGTGTGTGTGTGTGTTTTGGAGTAACATGCCCATATCTCTACTATTCTGAACCTCGTGTTAAAACAAAACTAAATACATAAGGACGAGGTGATTGCTGTGCTGTCAGGAACCGTATAATATGTACCACTAGCTAAATATGGAAATTAAACCATGAATCTCCTGGAACTGACTCAAGGATTATCCTTAGGGTCTGTTTCCCTAAATTCAATTACCACATAATTACCCGGAGTCTCCTGAAACTCACACAGATAGATCAGGTGAAGGGCGAGGGGGCAGCAGGACCCTAGAGCAGCTGAGTGCCTGAGTGTCTGACATCCACTGGCGGCAGGGCGAAAAGGAGCAGCCTGAGTCCCCAGCCTCTGCTGTGCAGCTTTGTGGTCATGGGGGTTGAGCCCCTGGGGGTGGCACGGGGGTCTTTCTTGTGTCTGCTGCTAATGGCTTGCAGTGCAGGAATCAGCATCACTGTCTGAAAGCTCCCATCTGTCTCTCTTTCTCTCACACACACCCATACACACACACACAGGACTCTGTACACACACACAGACACACACACACACAGACATACACACACACACACACACGAGGCATCTGATTCTGAGGTATTTATCTAGGAACTGTGCACAAACTGTGGGAGTGCATGAAATGCCCAAGACATGTCCCTTGCCTTCCAAATGCTCAAGGCTTTGTCCAGTTGGAGAATCGAGGTGCATGCACACAGGTATGTTGCAGCTAGCAACTGATCGGCGAGTTGCGGGGGCGGCAGTAAATACTGCAGGAGATCAGGCACAGCAGGCCCTAGTAAAGGCTGGAATAATCTAGAACCACCTCAGGGAGGGGATGGGACCTAAACTGGCCTCTGAAGAACCCACAGAATCCTGGAAGCTGGGAGCACAGCCCCTGGAGACAGACAAGGCTAGCTCAGAACTCACTATGTGTTCCCCTGTGTACTGAATGTTGACCTTGAATTGGTTACTTGAGCCTCTAAGCCTTCATTTTACCATCTGTGAGACAGGGACAGTGATAGGATGTAGCTCATGATGACGCCCTGAAGTGCCCCCACAGGTAGTGGGCACTCAATCCATGTTAGCTGTTAGCAGTAACTGCAAAGGGAAGAGAGGAAGAGGAGGGGGCAGGGGGCAGGGGGGTTTTTGAACTATGGCCACAGGAAATGGATACTTGCATCCAAGAATATCCGCCTTTAGTACTATTTCCTCTTTAGAGTCTTCGTCTTCTCAGATGAGCCGCAAACATAACTTGGAACCATAACGTGGAACAATAGAAGAAACTCGATTCAAAAAGCACGAGGATCTGGTTCTGTACAAGTGCAGGCGCAGCTCTTATCTCTCTCCTGTCCCAATGCCATTCTTGGTGATCCAGTATAAAGCTGGAGAGGCTGAGGATGAGGTCCGAGGTCATTGGGTAATCATCCACCAAGCAGGTAGTGAGGGCAGAATGCAGAGGGCTAGGGCAGAATGCAGAGGGCTGGTGCACACTGGGTTAAGAGCTGGGCGGGGAGGGAAGGGAGAGGTAGCCGTCAGTTCAGAGGTAAACATCACCGGGTATCTGTCCCTTGGTCAAGCTGAGTCTCTCAGCCAGAAGTCGTTAGAAGGCATTTGGATCTGACATGAAATGTTAATAATGTTCCCTGGTAAAAAAAATAACTCATATGTTTACTTAGGAGGTTTTCCAGAAGCGCTCAAGGCTCTTTCCCGACCCAGTTCATCCTCACTGTCGTGGCACGTCTTTGAAGGTGCTGAGGAAACTGAGGTGTAGGAAGGGAAAGGGTTTTGGTGAGGGGAGTGGGTCTGTTCTGCCCTCCTTGTATGTTCTAGACTTTGTCGTTGGGGTGGGTGGGAATGGGGAGGAGCCTCAACTCAGGAGCCCAAGGTGGGCCAACAAATGGAGGGACCAATTCTGGTCTTCCATCACCCCTTTGTCTAGGTCTTGTCCCATGCTCGCTCCACCCCCACCTGAAATCACAGGTGAAGGGCCTGCTGTCATGCAGCAGCCATTCTGTGCCATGCCAGCATACTCGATGTCACTACAATCACCGCACTCACAGGATCGATGTGGCTCAGTTCTCAACAGTTCCTCTCTCCTATTGGACTGAAACTTCGCTGTGGGCAGGGGCTGACCAAGTAGACTATTCAGGATCCAAATAGAGTTTCCAGATAATATCCGGGATGCCCAGTTCAATCTGCATTCACATAAACAATGCATTTTATATTATTTTTTAGTATTAGTATATCTCAAATATTTCATGAGACATACTAAAAAATTATGCATTGTCCATCTGAAATTCAAATTTAACTGAGCATTCTAGATTTTTATGTGCTCAGTCTGGCAACCCTAGCTCCAAAGCACCCTGGTAGGATCCAAGGATGGAGCTAACACTGAAGGGCTAAACCTGGCTCTTGTGAAAACGAGTTGGGAGAGGTGGTGCAGGCAACAGGGAGACCAGAGCTGGAGTCTGGGACCCAGCTGGTGCAGGAGGGACCAGCTTCTGAGGGATGGATGGATACACAATGCCCCTCTCTTTGCAATGAGTCAGCTTCAGCCTCTATGCTCAAGGCTCAGCCCCATTAGAAAGGTTCATTTGGAGAAAAAACAGAGAACTTCGGGTCTCTGGGCAAAGTTAAGATCCCAGTGTGCAAGGTTAAGATCTCAGCTTCCTGCTTTCATTCTCTCCCCTGAACTTGGGCTCAAAGAGAGGGTTTAGGACCCTTTGCTTATGAAGCGCTGGCCATTGATAGGCATCTCTGCCCTGCATTAGGAAGAAGCAGTCTACACCTGCGAGAACTGGGGCTACTGGACTCTCCTCCCCTGTCCTGATGCCAGGGCCCCTGGCCCTCTTTGAGTGTTCCTGAGCTTTGGACACGCCTACGTCTGAGAGATTAGGGTGGAGCGAGTTGCCGTGGGGCACCTCTCTGCTGGGTGATAGCAGACCACCTGATTGGTTCTAGAATCAGTACACAACTGGGCAGTGGCCACATGAGCTGGACAAACTGTTCTGTCATCAGAACCTCAGACTCTCATCCCACAGGGAAGCTCAACCCCTGTGGGGTCTGAATGGAACAAGATGCTCAAGTGGCCCCTGGCATATCCGAGGAGCCCAGCCAATGAGAGTCCTGTCCCTCCTGGGCCAGAAGGGGTCTTGGACACTCTTGAGTCTGGTGCCAGTTGGGCATCTCTGCTGCTCCTCCTGACCTATCCATCTACCTCTGTCCCATTGCTGATCTTCTGACCTTAGGTTCCAGGCTCTTCCTAGGACCATCCTCCTCGAAGACCTACCCCAAAAGGTCCACCACCAGGACCAGTTTTCAAGGCCTCAGACCACCTGTAGGCCACACCTTTCTGCGAATGGTAGTAGACAGGTTTCCTTCCCTGCCCACCAACAGTGCCATCCTCTACCTCCCCTACCCTGTTTCCCAGGCTCAGCCTCACAGAGGCCACCCACTGGGCAGGAGGGGTACCCCTAGGGGCTAAGGCTCACTCCCAAGTCACCAACTGTGCAGAACTGAACAAGGGGCTCCCCTTCCCACTCCTGATTTTTTAGTTCTCCTCTACCAGAAAAACAGGGAGATGAAATCCACGCCTGGCATGTGCCTTTGTGTACCAGTCAGTGAAGGACAGGCCCAATTCTAGTACTGAGCAGGCAGTTGGCCAGGAGCAGTCAAGATTCCCCCTCCCTTCATTCCCAGGGTGGCAAAGGGCATTCATTACATCGAGCGGGGAGGGGGGAGTGTTTAGCTCACTCTAAAGGGGGCTGGGGTGATGGGGGTAGTGGGAGGGACAATTCACAAAAGCCAGGGCTAGAAACTCCCAACGGTTTTTTTTTTTTTTTGAACTTCCCTTCCCTCCCTCCCCTCCCCTCCGCCCCCCCACCCCCGGGCTAGGCTCCCCTCCCCCACCTCCAGCCGCTTGGTGGCCTGCAGCCAACACTGGCCACACTGTCCGCATTCAGGCCTCCTGCCCTCCTGGCCCTCTATCTCTTCCCCTGGCCTTCCCAACACTGCGCTCTCTCGCCACCTCTCCCCCCTTAACAACCCCCCATTATGAACCGTGTTGACCTCTTCCGCCCGGGCGCCCAGCACAGGCTTGGCCCCTCAGTCCCAGACGGGCAGGCAAGGGGCTTGGGCGCCAGTAGCAGCCCCGCGCCCACCAGGCCGTCAGTCCCGTGGCCCCTGGCCCTGCTCGGCCACTCCAGCCAGGAAGATCGCTGCGTCTGCAGAAAGGACGCAAGCATTCCCGGGTCTCGGCTTCCAGGCCCGGGGAAGCCGCACCTTGGAGCTCGGCCCACTCCCCTTAACCCCTCGGGGCCCTTAACCCCTTCCTGCTTGGGGAAACCAAGGGCCCCAGCCTTGCCACCCAAAGCAGGACGGGTGAGATGGGATCCCACATTTCCCCGCTCACTAAGGAAGTGGGGACGGGCAGGCCTTGCTCCTCTGGCCTCTTCCCCCTCCCACTCCCCATCCACCTCGCAGGAAGCCCCCCGCCCCCTGCCCTGGCCGCGTTCGCGGCGCCTCCAGTCGGAGCCTCTGGCCTGGTGGTTTCCGGGGAGAGAGGCTGGCAGAGAAAGAGCCTCGCAGCTTCCTCGGTGGGGCGGGGCCAGCGATGGCAGCAAGGGACGCGGAGAGGGTGGGAGGATCCCCTCCCGGCTGAACCTGCCCTACCGGGCAGGGATTATTAGGAAGGAACACCCCTGCCACATCAGGGCCAGCGCCAGGGTGTGTTGCGCCCTGGGGTGGGGGTGGGGGCAAAGATCAGCAGGTGCCTGGCGGGCGCGGCGCTGGGGGCTGGCCCCACCCAAGTCTCCGCGCCGCTCGCGCACCCGTGCACCCCTCCCCCCCACCACGCAGATCCCGGGTTTGCCAGCGCGGTGGGCAGCGAAGGCCTGAAAACTCTGAGAGCGGGGGCGACGCCAGCACAACCCCCCCGCAGGAATTCCCCTCTCCTTTGGAGAGCCTCTCGACTTCCGGGGAGCGGGGTCACTCCCCGGGTGCGGGCGCCTCTGCTCGCGAAACAAGTCCACTTTGCTTTTGCAAAGGTTTAAGCGCAAGTTGCGATAGGTTCCTCTACAACCTCGCCGCCCCCCACCCCCGCCAGACCTAAGGCGGAAGCGGGATGGGGAGAGGGGTCCAGCCGCCTCCTGAGCCTCTGACGTTCGCTCTTCGCTAATCTCAAACAGCGAAAGTGCACCTTCAACATCTCCATTTAATATTTACATTCAAGCAGGTAATAATTGGAAGCTTATAGTTTAGACATTTCTAGTAGCAGCAGTTTCTAGAGAGCTCGTTTAGCCTTTTAACAAAAAAAAATTTTTTTTTGCACATAGAAACAACACATCCATGTGTACAGTATCAAAAAATATATACCAAGGTTACTGGTATTGCAGTTCCTGGAAGGGGAGGAAATGAAATCAACCGAAATACTGAATGAACGGGTAGAAAGGTCAACAGAAAATAGTTTGTCTGATATAGAATATAACATGATCTAGAGAGAACTCCATAAATCTAGGTTTTTATATTTCAATATATAAATACCTACAAATAAATATATATATATCAGCCCAAAGGGGGTGGTGGGCCTTTTGAGCTCAAACAATACATTTCAATAATAACACCACGTACAAACGGGAGTAAAGTCTGCACTTGACAAGTTAGCACGGTTAAAATATAATACTATAACTCTTAGACCGCCTCGAGTGGCTGCCCTGTCAGTCCCGGAGGTCCACGAGAGAGGGGATGGGGCAGATGAGGGGCGAGACCCGCAGGCACGGCGTGGAAGGCGCCAGTGTGGGCCGGGCGCTCCGGACAGAACCGGGTGGAGGGGCGCGGTTGCCGCGGCTTCTGGCATTTTCGCGCTGGGGCCCGGCCCGGATCTCCCGCAGTTGGAGAGAGGAGGAGTCCGCCCCCAGGCCCCAGGTGTTACGCCCCCGCGGGTACAGCGCTTCCCCTTCCAACGCCCTTCGGAAGGCTACACCGTCACGTACTCCTTGAACGTGACGGTGAGGCAGTTTGCGGTGACGTCGGTGATAATTATATTCCCAAAGAAGGGTTTGAACTCGCTGAGTGGCTCCTCGGGCTCGTCCTGGGCCTCGGTCGGAGGCTTCTCGGCCGCTGTCGCCGGCGCAGCTGCCACCACCGCGGTTGCGGGCGCCTCAGGCTTCACCTGGAGGGCGCTGGGCGGCTCCCCGGCCTCGCCGCGCGTCTTGACGCAGCGCAAGTCTATGGGCTCGTCCAGGTCCGAGTCCAGCAGGATGACCTCCGGTTGCGGGAGGGCGGCAGCGGGGGGCACGTCCGCTGGGCGCTCGGCGGTGGGGCTACCCCCCAGGCAGGTGGGGGTGCTAATGCTGCGCGCTGTCAGGCGCTTCTTGCAGGGCTCTCGCTCGCCATGGGTCTCGGAGAGGCAGCGCTTGCGCGCGTGGGAGAGATTTAGGTCGACGGCGTGGTGATGGTGGTGATGGTGGTGGTGGTGGTGATGGTGGGAGGGCAGCTGTGTGCCGCGGGGCGGGTCCCAGGCCAGCAGGTCAGGCTTGGTGGTGAGCTGCAACGGCTGCTCGCCGAAGGCCTCCTTGGTCGGGGAGAGCTTGCGGGAGCCGGCCTCCTGGGGCTGCGGGTCCCCGGCCCCCGGCCCCTCCTCCTCCCTCCTCTTGGAGGGCGTTTCCACCTTCTTCTCCTCCGCCCCTGCGGCCTTTTTGAAAGTCCTGTCTGCAGGGGGGTGACGCTCCTCGGCAGCCCGCTTCTTGTGGCTGGGGGAGCGCGCCTCGCCCTCGGCTGCCTCCCCGGACTTGATCTTCACTGCCTGCATGCCATTCTCCATGTACTTGCTCATCACGATCACGATGCGTCCGTTCTTGTTCTTGTTTTTGACTATCTTCATCTTGCCCCCAATCCCGTTGCCCGTCACCGCTTCCTTGGGGGCCGGCGTCATCCCGTTGGGGGGACCCTTCTCGGAGCCCTTGCCTGGAGCCCCGACCGCACCGGCCAGGGGCTTCACCGCTCCCAGGTAGCCCTTGGCACCCCCGCCGTGGGCCCACTTATCGGGCGGGTGGCTCTTGGCGCCTAGGTCCGGGCAGGTGGGGCTCGGCGCCTCCTTGTGGCTGCCCTGGTACTGCAGGTCATACATTTTGGGGTCCGGCTGGTAGGGGTGGTGCTTCTTGCTGTTGAGCTGGTAGTAGTATTTGCCGCTCTTGCCTGGCGGCGGGGGCTTGCCTGCCCGCTCCTTGCTGTGCGGCTGGTACTGGTGGTGCTTCTTGCTGTTGAGCTCGTACTGGTGCCCCTGGCCCTTGCCCTGACCACCCAGCTCCAGCTTGGCGCGGTTGTCAGCCGAGGAGTCCTGGAGTCCAGTCAGCACGTTGGAACGACGGGCAAAGGTAGGTACCTAGGGGAATGGGGGTAGAAATGGAGGAAGAGGTAAGAGGAGGGGTAAGGCCAGCCCCAGAGCAAGCCTCAAGCTCCAGGAGTGTCCCAGCCCCTACCAGGTCAGCAGCTGCGTTATGGGGTGGGGTGGGGGGCGGGGAAGGGTGTGGGAGGTCACGATGAAAGGAAGTGGAATTGGGTGTTCTGGAGGAACTCGCCCTGACTTCCGGGCCTGGAGGCAGCTCAGGTGGCAATGTCACGGCAAACTTTTGGACGGCCCCGGGGCCAGGGAGTGTATTCACCTGCACCACCAGCGGTTTGGGCTTCGGCCCTCTCTTCCGATATCCCATCAGCTGCTCCTGCCGTTCCCTGGGGAGAGGGAACAGAAGGCAGTGCTATTAGCCTCAGAGCCACCTCCCTCCTGCTGTGCCCCAGCCTGCGTGATGCCCCCCCACTTCGGTGAGCAGCAGGGCCAGCAAGAACCGGAGGAATCAAGAGCTCACGGCAGAAGATCGCCTCGGCTGCCACTTGGGTGCCTCGGTCCAGCCCAGAGTCCCGCTTTACACCCACACCAACCCCTATCTGCCCAAGGGGTCTTCTCCGAAGGTCTCCCCCACCTCAGATGTCCATACCTGACCCGGGGCCCCGCACAGCCCTGCCTCTTTGCCTGCAGCTTGGGGCTGGGCGGCTTGGCACTGGTGTCCACAGCCTTGGGTCCGGGGCCCTGCACAAAGTGCACTGGGCTTCGGGGTCCAGGGGATGCAAACAAGTCCAAATGAGGTGTGCGTCCACACTGGGCCTCCCCGTCAGAGGCACGGGATGCTAATGACCTCATTAAGATTCAGATAACGAGTGCCGCCGGCAGAAGGGAGGACTCGGTTCCTTAAAGGCCAGGCACTAAACAGGGGGAGGGGCTGCGCCCTTGTTTACACAGCGGCAAATGAGCCAATTAGGGGCTGGGGGCGGGGGCTGGACGCCGAGGCCAGGGCCTGGCCAGGTTCGCAGCCACCTGGTGAACCGGCTCTGGCAAGGCCTTGGCAGAGCTGCTGGGCGGGGCGACGCGGGGCGGCACGCAGAAGCACCGCCTCCTCCACGAGCCCGGGCTCCCAGCCTCCCGATTTCCAAATTATTATTAAAGCCCATGTTGGTGGCGGTGGTCAATACAGCCGCCAGGCTTCCGCCTGCGGCCTGGTGGAGGGTGACCTGAGGCTGGGGGGAGGATGATCCTAGCACTGCCCAGCTCTCTATGGGAGAAGGGAGTGACTCTCCAGCGTTGGCCAAAGTTGCAAACCATTCCCGGGCCAGAAATCCGCTCTCCAGCGACCCTAGGCAACCCCCCCGCCCATCCTTGGGCTAACCCAGGGGAGTTCCACCATGCCTGGGGGCCCGGGCCGGGGCCTAACTCCAAAGTTGCATGGCATTGCAACAGCCTGCGTTTTAAGTCTTTGGGGACCCATTATGCAACATGGCATGGTTATAGGGTGGTGAACTCCCAGGTGGAACCTGGGCAGGATCCCTTCTCGGCACCCCCCTACATCGCAGGAGAGCAGCTTCCCTGCTGGTCGCTTGTTCCAAGGGTCTAGAGTTTACAGTTTTAGCGCCAAACGCGCCACAGGAAATAATGCAAAATAAAAGGGGGAGGAGGGATGGAAGGCAGCGGTGTGGCCCAGCTCCGCGGGCTCTTGCCGCTCCTCCCCTCCTTGATCGCCCTTCCCCCTTCTGTCCTCCCCGAAACAGAGAACCGCAGCCACCGGCGGTGAATCCAGCTGCAGCAGCTGCAGCGTGACAAGCATCTGTGCCCACGATGAGCCCCTCGTCAGAAGCCACCCCTCCACCACCAGGCAGTGCCCATCCCACACCCTTCGGGCCAAGCTCCCCCTGCCCTGAGAATGGGGTCCAGACCCACCAAGCAGCCTAGTGGGAGGTGTGAAGGGCACGCAGCTCCAGAAAGAATCTGCCCCCTGCCAATCCCAAGCTCCCTGGGGGGTGAGTGTGGCAACTTAAGGCCTCGTCAACTTTTCTCCAGTCCCCAACAGGTTAAGTTCAGTTCCGTGACGTCCGGTGGTTTCACAATGCCAGCTCCCTTGGAGCTGCCCCGAGAGTTGCCCGTGCCAAGCGGCCAGTGGCAGCAGGAAAGCAACACCTAGGCTCCGGGGGTGGGGCTTCAAGGTAGCGAAAGGAGGGGGGCCGGCAGGGAACCAGGCACAGCCCCAACTTCTCCGCGCAGCTGTAGGGCCACCCGCACGCACCCTTCCCACAGTTTCCCCCAAACACAAGCCTCTCCTTCTCCGGCCCTGCCCACCCCCCCCACCCCCCCCCCCGCAAGCTGCAGCAACCGCCAAGGATGTTGGTTAGAGGAGCCGAGGCCCCAGCCGTGCCCATTCAGACCCGGGGGGGAGGGGACTCCTGCCAGCCCCCTCCCGGCCCTTTCCCCCTTTCCTGTTGCAGCGTTGGCCCACTCTCCCATTCCCATATACGGTCACGGCTGCGAGAGGCGGCTGCTTGAGGGACGCTCACCTGTTCTGGAAGGCGATCAGCAGCCGGGGATCCAGGATGTTCTCCTCGGGTTCCCACGTGTTATATCTTGCAAGGGAAAAGGGAGGGGGACACGGCGTAAAAAAAAAAACCGAGCCAGCTTTGCGGCCTCCAGGTGGGGAATGACATAAGGCCCTACTCTGTCTTCATGAACCGAAAGCTATTTAGCTGTGGATGTGGGGGTGGAGAGTAAATTTCTGCAGGCCTGACACGGTCCCTGATACACCCTCCCCGAGTCAAAATAAACACACAAGGGCAGGAAGAAAGGGGAGGGGTAAGGAAAATGAAACTAGCAGTTTATTTTGCAGTTGTCAAGAATTTTAAGCATGTTACTGCGACATGTTCCAAAGCCACTTTGCTCACCAGGAACCCTGCGTGCAAAGCAGCCAAAATGCAAAGTCGCAGTCCCCTCCTCCTCTCCCCAGCCCCGAGTCTCCGCGAGGGCTTCAGCCATTCTCCATTTGACCCCTAATCCGATAACCGTCAGCCAAGCGGCCCCCCACACCCCCTCGCGGCCCTGGAGCCCGCTGTCACGGGCAAGCAACCCCCAAATACTCAGCAACACAAAAATATGCCTCTGTGTGTGTGTGTGTGTGTGTGTATGTGTGTGTGTGTGTGTGTGTGTGCCTGCGCGTCTGTCTCCATCCGGTGCCTTCGCATTTCAAATTAAAAAAAAAAATTCCCCACCAAAAGCGCCGCAGTGACAGTTCCCAACATTTTCTGCTTTTTTTCTTCCTCTCCCTACACCACTAGGAGGGAAGAGGCACACAATTGCATTTTCGTCGCTTTTTAATTTTTTTTTTTTTTTGGTTTTGCAATATGGAGCCGTTCGGTGGAGGGAAAGGGGAAAGGAGCCATTTTCTGCTGCACATCAGTCAGTGCCTGCGCCCTCCCTCCCTCCGCCGGCCTCCCCGGCTCGGCCCCGCGTCTCTCCAGCTCCTCCGGCTCCTTTTAGTGCATAAATTAGTGATGGCATTTCCCGGAGAGCAGAGCACAACACAGGGCGCCGGGCTCGGGCTCGGCGGCTCGGCTTCCCCAGTGCCTGCCACCGACTTCCCCACCCCCTCCTCCCTCCACCCCACCTCCACCCCGCCTCCCGTCCGCTCCCCCCACCACCCCACCAGCCCAGCGGGTCCGGAGCCCGGGAGCCCCGCGCCTCGGCACCGGGTTCCCCCGCCCCTCGGCCGCTACTTACTTGGGGGACCAGCCTCTCCATTTCACCAAATACTCCACTCTGCCCTGAGGGGGGAAGAGACAGCACTCCATCAGCTTCCGCGGGATCCCCGGCTCCGGCCCGCAGCCTCCCCACCCCCTCCCCGCCTCCCCGCGGGCTGCTCCGGCTGCCGCTCCCCCGCCGCCTCGCCGTCGCCCCCGCGCCGCCCTACCTTGCGGATCCGCTTCTTCTCGATGCTCTCCACCGCGAAGACGTGCTCGCCAACAGCTGGCAGCTCCATGGCCGAGCCGGAGCGCGCCGGGGCGCGGGCGGCCGGCGCGGCTGCAGACGCTGCTGGCTCCCGCCGGCGCCCCGCTGCCGCCCCGGCCGAGGCGCCCCCGCCGCCCGCGCCGCCGCCGCCGCCGCCGCCGCTCGCCCAGCACAGCCCGGCCGCCCGCCGCTGCCCGCGCCCTCCCCGGCTCCCGGCTCGCGCTCGCTGAGACAACTGAGCCCGGGCCGCGGCTGCACAAGAACTCATGCAAATCCGGACGTCAGCGGGCGGGGCCTCGCCGGGCCCTGCTCGGCGTCAGGGGGCGGGCCGCGGCCGGGATTGGCGCAGCCCGGCCTACCGGAGGCCCCGGGCCTGGGCGGCGGGGGGGGTGGGGGGGGAGGAGGAAGGGCGCGGGAGGGGGCCGGGAGGAGGAGGGCGCCGGGGAGGTGCAGGGGGAGGGATCTGCGAGCCTGGGAGAGGGACACTGGAGGGAGGGAACGGGACCGGGCCGGAGAGGTGTGTCGGCGGCGGGCCGAGGCGGGGTGGAGAGCTTGACGGGGCCGCGAGGGTCTGGCTGCGACCCCTCGCCTGCGGCCTACCGCCTCGGCCGGCTCCCTCGCCTCTCATTCTCAGCGTGCACTGCCCAGGGACCCCTGCCGGGGGCCACGGAAGCATCCACTGCAGTTTCCATTTGCACCGAATTGCATCATGTGCAGACTCCCTGGGGGTCGCCGGCAGGGGGCGGAATCGGAGCAGGGGCAGCTCGCGCCCCCACTCTCTGTGTCCCGCCGCCCCGCCCCGCCCCGCCCCGCGAGGCTTAGGGCATTTAGGAAGGCGAGGAATGGGAAGAGAAAGGATAGGGAGGAGAGAGACGACTGGGTGCAGAGGACCGCCAGGGAGAGCGCGGAGAGGAGAAAGGGGATAGAGGAGCAGCCAGCTTGGGGCCCTAGGGCTCAAGAACCTTACCAGAGGGTTCTCCAATCCCACCCCGGAACCTGGGAGGCTCCTAGTTTACCCTCAGCCCTCTCCTTGTTGGGGCGAGGGCGGGATGTCCAGTTTCCAGCAGCAACCCCCCGCCCCCAGCCCGCGGCCAACACGGCGGGAGGCAGGGAAGACAAAGAGGGGGCGAAGAGAATGTCCAGGTCGGCTTGGGGGCCCGAGAGGACTTCGTGGGGTCCCGGGAAGGGCTTCGAAAGAGGGAGCAGGGAGGGTCAAGAAAAGGTTGAAGCTGAGCAGGGCACAGCGGGGCCGCACGAAAGGGAGGTGAATGGAATGGCCGAGGAGCCAAGCACTCGTCACGAATTCGCGCTCCCTGCTCCCTGACCGGCAGCGGCAGCCGAGCCGAGGCCCTCCCGACGCGGCCGGAGAAGCCGCCGAGTGTGAAGTTTAGCACCTCCGGCGGCGAGACGGCGCGTTCCGGCGTGCAGCTCCAGCGTCCGGCTGGGGGAGCTGCTGCGCCCCACGCGGCCTCCGAGGGCGCCGCCCGCGGGGCTGCGATCTCTGTGGGGTCGGAGTGAGGAGGGAGGGGACCTGAGGAGGGGGCAGGGCGGCCCAAGTGGCAGGGGCAGGGGCGCGCCTGCCCGGGGGTGTGTCCGGGCCCCCAGCTCCGGGCCCTTGAAGGACCGGGAGCAGGAAGTTTGCGCAATCCCTTGGCTGAGGGTCCATGGAAGAAAGAAAAGGAGCAAAAGCCGAGCGAGAGTGGAACGAGCGGGGGGTGGGGGGTGGGGGTGGGGGTGGGCAAAGAGCCATCCGGGTCTCCGCTCCCGCCCTGACACACGTCCCGGAATGCTGGGTGGGGACTGCGCAGGGGCTCGAGAAAGCGGGGGAGGGGCGAGGTGGGGAAGCGAACCCCCAAAGCATGCGTTGGGCTCATTTTCTCCCGGGATTCCGGGAGAAGCCTGGAGACGGTCTGGTGTTTAAGGACGAACACGTTGACTCCACCATTTCACCACCACCTCGCAGCTCCCGCGGCTCGGCGGCTTCTGCTGCCCTGGCGGCTGCGGCTCAAGACGGCCCGCGTGGCTCCTCCCCGGAGGGGTCCTGGGGGCGGGGATCGTTTTCTGGCTGCCCCAGAGAGGGGCAGAGAGGGGCTCGGTCTGCAGCGACTACCCTCTGACAAGCTTGAGGCGCAAACCCAAGATTACCCTGAGAAGGTGTTGGGGGGACGCGCCGGCCTGGGTGGGGGCGACGCCTGCTTGTAGTCCTGGGGTAGGGGGGCTCTCTGGGTTTATAGAAGCTGAGGGAGGCGAATTCTTTGGGAGGGGGACACAGGAAAAGGTTTTCCTCCCCCTGCTGTGTTTTGGGCGTTTTCCTGACGCTCGTGTCCCGGGAGAGGAGCTCTCGTGTGAGACAACTTGACCGTAGAAGGGGAAGGCTCCCCGAGATTGGCGGGGTAAGCGCTGTCAGCGCGGCAGTCACCCTTCCAAACTGAGCCTACCAACTGCCAGGCCGTCGGCGCTGTCGGTCTGTCTGGAGGTCTGCAGCGACCTTGTCCTGGACAGTCCCTTCGTCCGGGGAGGGTCTTACCTTCCCGACACTCCGCCCGCCCCCTCGCTAGAAAATCCCCTGGAAAATCTTTTTCCAAGGGGTGTTTCCGAGGCTTCTCGGGCAGGGGGGTGCCGAAGGAGGGCGAGCGGCCGCTGCAGCCTCCGCGCCGCCAGGGGCGTCGGACTCCGCAGGCCGCTGTTCGGCTCGCTCCGCCCGCGCCCCTCCGGGGCCCGCACTCCGGATCTCGGGGGCCACGCTGTAGAACCCGGTGCCCCGACGGCGGGTTTGCGCAGGAGCCGGGCGGCCTGCTGCTGAGCTGGGGAGGAAGGGTGGCTCCCGCCGGCCAAAACGGCGGATCTTTTCTGGAGCTGTCGGTATGGCTGTGCGAGCAGCCAAAGTCTCCCCAAGACTTCGGGAGGGGATGCCCAGAAGCTCCAAAGAAGCCCCGGGAGTCCCCGGCCGCCCCCACTCCCAGCCTTTCTGTGGAAAGTGACCAAAATACACAAGCATCCGCCGAACCCGGGAACTCGCGTGGTTATTTACTTTGTCCTGGTGGTGGGTGGGCCGATGTGGAGAGAGGCCGACTCCCAGAGCCCTCGCCCCGCCTCGAAGCCTGACCCTAGACCACCCCTCACCTGCCAGCGGGTGCGGGGAGGAGCTCAGGTCCGCGGGACTGCGAATGGATGCAAGGAGGAGGCAGAGACAGAATCTGAGGGGTGCGGAACGATGAGCGCCCTGGAAGCTCCCCTGATGCGCCCCGCGAGCCCCTCCTGGGAAATCTCCCGTGGGGCTTCCCCTACCGTCCCACCCCCTGTCTTGGCCCCTTCGAGGGAGTCGCAGGCGAGTGGAGCTATAAATTCGGGATTCCCAGAGCCTTCAGCGGGGCCCCTGCCTCCGACCCGGGATACCCCAAGCCTCACGGGGAACCCCGGAGAAGTGCCGCCGGTCTGCGCTTTTGACTCTGCCCCCTTCCAGCCGGGGGCAGATCGCGCGCCTCGGTTCCGCCGAGGGGCAGAATTCTCCTGGGTGCCACCTCAGGCTGGGGCCCCTAGGGGCCCTCAAGGGCCCCAAGAGAGGAGCGATGCTATCTTGACGAGCCGCAGGCTCCCGCCCTGAGTACCGAGGGCCGAAAGAGTGGACCCTGGAGAAGCCGGGAAATTTTTAACGGCCCTACACCCGAGGATGGTCACTGACAGTTTAGGGCCCCAAGGGGCCTGACCCGTGCCAACCCGGGGAAACAAACGGCTTCTTAAAGAAACTCGCTCTCTGAATGGACGATCTCTGCCAGGAGATGCCATCACCCGCCCACGGAGCCCAGGTCTGGGCTCTGCCCGGAAGGGGCCGCCTGTGACTTCCCCAGCCAGTCCCCGGCTGAGAAAGCTCTCTAGTTAGTGTGACTTTTTAGGCCCCCAGAGGTGGATTTTAAGTAGCTGAGGGAGAATTTACTAGCAACGACTACAAAATCTGCCCAGGCTTTGACACGAGCTCATTTCTCTCCTCTGTTCTTAGTAGGGGAACTTGTCTTTGACTTTAGCTCTGGCGTATGTAACTTTGCATTTTAGCGCTGGCTTTGGGGCAGCTGACCTTGTGGGACTGTGCGGCGGGTGGGCGGTGAGTAGAGTGGGGAGGCTGTGTGGGAGTCCGGAACGCTGCCCCATGCACCTTCTAGGAGGGATGGCTTTGTCCCTAAGGGCTCCACTCCGCCCTCTGCGTCCCCACCCCCAAGTTTCTGTTCTTAGTCGCACCGCCCGCGAAGGGTCGGCTTTCATTTGGGTGGTGAAGCCCCTAACGCCCCCACGTCCCTCCTCAGAGAGCAGCTGGGGGCTGGAGCTGGGGCTCCAGGTGGGAGGGCCCGGTCGGGCGCGCGGGGCGGGGAACGGGTCCGGCGCGCCGCGAGGTCGTGGCCCCTTGGGGCAAGCCTTGGGGCCACATTGGCCGCCGCAGGGTCGCGCCTGCGGCACGCGGGGGTCGTGGGCGCCGAAGCGGGACGCGTCGTTTTCTACGACGTCGGCTGGTCCACCCCTTCCCAGCGTCAGGGCAGCTTCTCAGGTTCTCCGGAAGAACCCCACCCAGCCCCCGTCCCATGCTCGGTCGCAGGGCTCCCGCCCGCCTGGAGATATGCGCCCCCAGGATCCATATTTCAAATATGATCTTTGGTGTTGCTTCCACCGCCTGCCGCCGCCGCCGCGCACTCACAACGGCCTCTGCGTGCTGTGTTTTTCATTTGGGTTTCGTTTGCCCAAGGTCTCCCCGCGGATCTCCCGTGCCTACGAGGTTCACCCCATTCACACCCGCCCCTGCATTTTGCTCTCGGGTGCTTCCGTTGCGCCCCCGAACCCTGCGGGGCCCATAGAGAAGGCAGATTTCTTTCTTTCCTTTTTCCAACCAAGAGCTGCTGCAGCAAACCCGGGGATAAAATAAAAATCGCCAGGCGGACCCCGAAGTAGTAGTCAGCCGACGCGCGACTGCTACCCCACCCTCCCCCTAGCCCAATGCGCTCCCCCTCCCCGCATCGCGGCGCGCCGAGGGTTAAGCGTGCGCGGGAGTGGGTAGTTGGCAACGCAGGAAAAGCGGGGGTGGGGTGCCGAGCGGCGGCGGGCCGGGGAAGCTGGGCTCGCTCTCCTCCCCCTCCTCGCCTCTGCCAACCCCGGGGTGGCGAGGCCCGAGCGATAGGAAGGGCCTGGTGCGTCTCCGCCTTCCCCGCTGGCCGGCAGCCGAGTCCGGCCGCGGCCCGGAACCGCGAGGACGCTGCTTCGAGGCCGCGTCCTGCGTAGCCCGGGCGGGGGAGGGGGCGGTGGCTCCAGAGCCGCTGCCGCGCGTCGCCAGCCAGCCGATTGATCCCCAGGGGCGGGAGCGCGGCGAGCTCCGCTGGACACCTGGGGCGGGGGTTATCCCTGCAGGATCAAAGGGAGAACGGAGGGGGTGCTCAGGGATCCGGTGACCGTGGGATGGCGGCCGGGAGGGCCCAGCCAGAGCACAGCTCGGCCTGTGCTTCAGGGGCCGAGGGCTGGGGACGGGTGGTAAAGCCTGGGGTACCCTCTAATCCCATGTTGTCTGCATCGGTGCCGCCTTTGGCCACTTCCGGAGCTGAGTCTGGCAGCCCTGAAACTTCGTCCCTCCATGTCCAGGTCCCCGTCCCCACCCCACCCCCACTCCCGATGACGAGGTCGTCGGACGTGGTCACCTAGTCCATCCCCCTCGCCCCGCCCTCCTGAATCCTGATAGAAATGGGTGGGTGTCCCCTCGACCCCACCTCCAGAAAGATCCCCCAGGTTTGCCCAAGAAGTCCTCCTCCCCAGCTTCTTCCGGAGGATAGTTTCCTGTGATTGTCCCTGAGGACCCCCAAGGGATCCCCTTCGGTTCCCAGGGGCCCCGGCCGCTGCCTCACCTGCCTGCTCCAGGTGCCGGGGCGGGGCTGGGGCAGTGGCGCTGAGGAGCCTGCACTCTCTACGCCCTCCCCTAGGGGGCGGGCTCCCCTCGGGCTGGCAGGCAGCTGGGGCCTGCCAGAGCTGACCGCCCTCTGCGCCCCGGGGAGTGGGAAGGAGATGTGCACGTGGGGCAAAGTGGGGGATCTCACTGCTGTGGGGGGTTAACAGAGGAGCCCCGCGCGCGCTGCCTCTAACTCACCCCTCCCCCTCACTCCGGCTGCGAGGCTGCCTTTCTAGCCAGAAACAACCAGCCCCAGAGCGACTTGGAGCGTTAGGAGCCCACCCTGCACACTCAGGACTGAACACAACCCAATGGCCAGGGCCATTGTTTCCCAAACCGGCCCCTTGCTCAGTGCCCTTTCATTCCCAGAGAGAAGTCGGCAGGAGCATATATACATTTTTTTATTTGAGGTTTTTTTTTTTTTTTTTTTGCGTTACGCGGGCTTCTCACTGTTGTGGCCTCTCCCGTTGCGGATCATAGGCTCCAGATGCGCAGGCTCAGCGGCCATGGCTCACGGGCCTAGCCACTCCGTGGCATGTGGGATCTTCCCGGACCAGGGCACGAACCCGCGTCCCCTGCATCGGCAGGCGGACTCTCAAACCACTGCGCCACCAGGGAAGCCCTATTTGAGGTTTTTAAAGGAAATCTCAGGTCAAGAGCATGACAAAGCCCCTGTTCTGCTATCAAAGGGCCAATAAGAAGTAAACTGATATTACAGTGCATATTTCCCCAGAGAGCCAGGGGGATTTATGTAGGAATTGGGGGGCAGGGGGGATAGAGCAGAAATTCCACCACGAACTCTCTTCCCTAAACTGAGCTTCACTAAAAAAAAAAAGTTGGCTTGGCCGACAAATGCCACATCTTAAAAATGCCCTAACATTTCCCTGTAAGGGATGCTCCCCTGGGTTGCTGACTGGGAAGGAGAATAAAACACCAAGAGATACCCCAGGTCGGGGGAAGGGACCCCAAGTCCTCTCCTCTGATGGAGACAATACCCTTGAGAAAGGCAGGAGGTGGGTTGGAACGTGTCAAGATTATTTATAATCACTGAAGTCCCAAATAAAGTTCAGTATTTCATTTTTTCTGGGCTTAGACAGACGGATGGCAGAAGGAATATGGTGAGTGTAGCTGTAGGAATGTGGGATTGATGAAGGGCATGAGTGGGCCCACACAAGCCAGCCAGCTGCATGCTTCTGGGCAGGGCCACTTCTCCATCAGACTGGGGAGGCTCAGTGCCAGGGCCCACAATACTTTTAGGGGTCCACGAAAATGTTCTAGTTTCTTTTTATTGTTGTTTTAAAATTGTGGTAAAATATACATAACATAAAATTTACCATTTTAACCATTTTAAGTGTTCTGTGGCATTAAGTACATTCATATTGCTATGTAGCCATCACCCCCATCCATCTCCAGAATTTTTCATCTTCCCGCACTGGAACTCTACCCATTAACCAATAACTCCCCATTCTCTCCCCCCAGCCCCTGGCAATCACCATTCTACTTTCTGTCTCTATGAATTTGACTACTCTAAGTTCTTTATATAAGTAGAATCATCCAGTATTTGTTCTTTTGTGTCTGGCTTATTTCACTTAACATAATGTCTTCAAGGTTCATCCATGTTGTAGTATGTGTCAGAATTTCCTCCTTTTTTAAGGCTGAATTATATTCTACTGTATGTATATCTAAATTCTTTTAAAATCAGAAGAAAAAACCCTTAAGTTCAAAGAAAATGTTTTAATGTAGACTATTAACGTGTTCATCTTTATATCAAGGCAGTTATAACCTATAATTTTTAACACTTTTTTTTTTTATGGAGAAAGGGGCCCACAAAGGCAAAAGTGCCCAGGGCCCTTAGAATGTGGTCCTGCTTTGGGGAGAACTTTCAAGAATGGCACCTCTGGGGAGACTTGGTGACCAGGAACCACCAGCTCTGTCTGTGGATGGGTTGAGGAGCGTCAGTTGTTGGCCTGGGGCTGGTGGCACTGGGGGTCCAGAACATTCACCTGCATGTGTGCCCCATTGTCTATAGGCATCATTGGGCCATTTCTCCTCACTTTGGAGTGCAGGTTTCTGTCTGATGCTACTGAAATAAAAAACATGTAAAAGTAATAGGGAACACCAGGAAATAAAAACACAAGGCCTGTCTTTCTTTCCTTCTTTGATTTAAAGAGTTCAGTTCTGCAGGGCTCAGAACCAGCTCTGGCTCTATGGATTCCTCCCGGATGTCCGTCTGGCCTGTGTCAGCGAGTTGATTGCCTGTGATTTGACAGTAATGATCATAATGGGGTGATTTTGTATTCTTTGACTGATTCAGATCGAAAGGTTCAGAAACGGACTTGTGCATCCCACTCCCACTCCCTTGCTTGAAATTGATGTTTTTCTTTGAGTCCAAAGAAATAGCAGAGTCTCATGGAAGAAGATCCATGTAGAGAAAGTGTCCTTTCCTTTTTAAACCTATTAGGGATTATAGGTTTCTTTTTCAGCCTGGAGACCAAGAACAAATGCCATGGAGGCCGAGAAATATTGCACAGGACAAGAGAAATGTTGCCACAGAAGCCTCCATGGACGAGAGGTATTTCTCAGAATTTTTTTTTTTTTGGACTGCATTTGTTCTTCGTTGCTGTGTGCGGGTTTTCTCTAGTTGTGGTGAGCGGGGGCTACTCTTCGTTATGGTGCTCGGGCTTCTCCCTGCGGTGGCTTCTCTTGTTGCGGAGCACAGGCTCTATGCATGCAGGCTTTAGTAGTTGTGGCGTGCGGGCTCAGTAGTTGTGGCTTGCAGGCTCTAGAGCGCAGGCTCGGTAGTTGTGGCTCACAGGCTAGTTGCTCCGCGGCATGTGGGATCTTCCTGGACCAGGGCTCAAACCTGTGTCCGCTGCATTGGCAGGCGGATTCTTAACCACTGCACCACCAGGGAAGTCCTCTCAGGATTTTGAAAACCAACTACAGCTATTCTGTGCGTGGAGCTAACTGGGGATTACTCCCTCCCACACACTCTGCTGATGTGACTGCCTCATCTCCTTCTCAGTTGCCCACCACTGGCAGAGATACATTCCTGTTTATACTGAGCCTGCCTTCTTTCTCCAAATAGGCACAGACAGACAGACAGACACAAATGCTGTGGGTATCAAAGCAATTAAACCAAGGGTAACTCGCCCCCTGGTCACTTCCCACTTGTTTCTCAGCCTGACTCCTTGCTGACTGGCTTTTGCACGTCATGCAGGAGTGACAAAGAAGCCTTGTGCTCCTCAGTGGGACCTGTGTGCGTCCTCAGTGGGACCTGTGTGTGTCCTGGAGGACTCCAGAGCTCTGGAGCAGCTCTGGTTTTCAGAAAGGCCAGGCCGGTATCTGTGCACAGTCTGCAGAGCTGGTGCTTGCTGTTTCTCAGACGCATCCATTATGCAGTTTTCACGGCGCTCATAGAGGCCTGGCTATTTGCGCTGTACCCCAGCGATTCCCCCCTAAATTCAGACCCTCCAACCCCACTGAAGAGTGCCCATACCTGCCACTTCACGGTTCCTAAGTCTACCTTCTAGAGAAGAGCAGGGTTAAGGTAGAGTGTTTGCCTCTGTCACCCCAACCCCAGGGAGCCAAGGCTTTTTTGTCAGTTTCCTGGGACGGGGTGAAAGGCATAAAGGAGGAGGTCCCCGTGCAAAGTGGAAGTGGGACTGCTGGCTGGACGCGAGGAGTGTCTGCCATCACCTGCTTATATCCTGGACCAGCGCTCGGCCCAGCCCCCTCCCTCTGGGTCCTGCACCAGCTGGGAGGGGAGGGAGGTGTATCTTTAAGACCAAAGACAGGCAGTGAGGGAGAGGCGCTTATGGAAGAGCAGGCTCCAGGTTGCCAAGGTGAATCTGTCGATAGTGTATTGAACAGGCCTGTCCAGTGGCCGGAATTGTTTTTGTCAAAACAGCCATCCTCTGGCCCTGTTCGCAGGGCCCAGAGCACTGCAGACAGGATCCCAGCTGGAGAGGAATCTCCTGGGACAGAAAACCAGTGCCTCCCCGTCCTGAGGACGCATTAGTCAGGAAACCTGGGTTTCTTTCCTCCTGCATGGATGACCTGGAGCGGCACAAAGCACGCCAGCGCTCTGGACCTGCCGTCCTTCACCAGGCACTTCCAGTGGGCTGTTTGTCCACTTTGCAGGGCAAAAAGAAAATGCAGGGCCCCTCATTTAAAAATTATGAACAAATTCAAGATGGAGCATGAAGCCAGCATGGGGCCCTCCTGAGTATAGGGCCCACGCTGTGAGGTTGGCCCTGTGCCCACCCATGCCAGCTCACTGTCCAACCTCTGCTGGTGTTCCACAAATGCTGTTCTCCTCCCCAGTCTCTCGGGCTCCAAGCTCATCAGACCAGCTCACTCCAATAGCCAGGCCCTGAAAGGAGGCCACCTGTCCTGGTCAGCCGTCATCTCTGTTGGGAGAGACTCTCATGGTGGTCCCTGTGGTCAGGTGTCCAGCTCTGGCCATGACGGCCAGGCTCACACAGCAGGGAGAGTGTTAGGAGGGGGTGGGGGAAAGGCAGGTGTTTGGAGTATGGCCTCGTTAGTCCACAAGCCCGCTAAAACCTTTCCAGTTGTCGTGTTTACACCCTTGGCCACCCTCAGCCCTAACACCTGATGGAACGTCTCTACTCCTCCCCATCTGCCCCACGAGCCACCCAGTCGGTAGTGTTGAGATTCCAGGGGTTCTGGCTCAAGGGGCCTGCAGACATGGCCAGATAGGGCTGTTGGGATAAGGAGGAACCTGGGCAAGGTGACACCTGCTGGCAGTCCTTCCGCCGTGAGGAGGAAGGAGCACAGAGTGATCAGAAGCAGACCCAGCCCGGCTCCTCTTGGCATTCCCCCCTGCTACCTGAGTGACTCCAGGCCTCAGAATCTTCATCTGCAAAAAAAAAGACCTCAGCTCAGCATCCCTGGAAAGGCTGCCAAGGCCCCACGTGACCTGCCTTCCTCTCCTCCCACTCTCCACTTTGCATGCTCTGCTCCAGCCACACGGACCCCTCTGATCCTTGAACACTCCAGGCACACTGCTGCCTTAGGGCCTTTGCACTGGCTGTGGCCACAGCCTGGAACTTTCTTCCTCAGATAGCTGCATGGTTCTCTTCTTTTCCTTCAAGTCTTCGCTTAAATGTCATTTTTTCAATGTGCTGCTCCTGACCACCCATGACTAGGCCCCCTGCCCGCATGGCCTTGCCAGTCTCCCTTTTTTCTGTAGCACTACCTTCACCCTCTGACCATATCCTCTGTGTACTGGCGATGCACCTTCTCTCTCTCCCCTGCTGGAATGTAAGTCCACAAGGGCAGGGTCTTGCTAAGCAACTTTCTCTGCTATGTCCCCAGCATCTGTGCCTGGCACGTAGTAGACTCCCAGTAAGCACCTGTGAAGTGACTGTTGAATAAATAGGATTTTTTCCCCCAGGAACAAGGTGCTGTTCACCAGTGGTGTGCTGGAGCTGGCCCACACTACTCTCAAGAGCCAAGGCCTTAATTTTCAGAAATTTTGTGAGCCAGTTGTTAAACACGGGTGTCATTAAAAATTAAACTATTTAAATTTATAAGGAAATAAATTATATTAAGAACACAGGTAGGGGCTTCCATGGTGGCACAATAACTAAGAATCCACCTGCCAATGCAGGGGACACGGGTTCGAGTCCTGGTCCAGGAGGATCCCACATCCCCTGGAGCAGCTAAGCCCGTGCGCCACAACTGCTGAGCCTGTGCTCTAGAGCCTGTGCTCCGCAACAAGAGAAGCCACCGCAATGAGAGTCTGCGCACCGCAAGGAGAGAGTAGCGCCCGCTCGCTGCAATTAAGAGAGAGCCTGCGTGCAGCAATGAAGACCCAACACAGCCAAAAATAAATAAATAAAAAGAACACAGGTAATAAATGCTTAAAACTCATTTCTTCCTAATGATTTCACTCCATATGATGCTTACCATGTTCTTGGGGTGATTCACTTGTATTGTACCTGATGGTGGAAATGTTGGACAATGGTGGCTGCTGTGCATCTTGTCCCAATTCCTTGTTCAGTGACTTCCTGCTGGCAGCTTGAAATCGGCCATGGTGGGAGTATTCACACCACAGAAATTGGTAAACACTGCAAATCACGTGTTGCTTAACTGTTTTGTTGATTGTCTAGACTTAAGAAAGTGATGGAAAAAAATGTTAATGATGCAGATTAAATTTAAAAGTGTGTCCTGTTTGTAGCCATTACAAAAAATTGAGGAAATACCCTTCCGATATTAAAAAACTCTTATCTGATTCGGTGAAGAAGTCTCTCACATCATTATGAACCAGTGAAGTTTGACTTTGTTGTTTCACTTTCATTTTACTGGTTGGCTTCAATGTCAACTAACAATCATATCCGAACTACACTCATTCATCAATGGCAAGCATAGGTTGGCCACTGATCAAAGAGTTTGGCAAAAAAAATCAATGAAAGCATTCTGTGAATCAACTGGTTATACAGAGTTTACAGTAAAGAAGATTGTATATTTTATTATAATTTGTAAATTCTATGATACACATCTTTTATATCAGTAACATTATATTCCACCTGACCTCCACTCCCCTGGGTGCTACTGCTAAACATTTATCAGCACCTCACACAGGGAGCAGCCCAGAGGAGGCATTTAGATTATTGTAAATAAATGAAATATATTTAGTAAAATGGGGCTGAGGGGACTAATTCAACTCTGTATGTAGCCCTAAAGAAGGCCAGGAGATGGGAGGAGAAACCCAGGCCTGGGACAGGCGATGGTGAGAGCTGGGGTCTTGGGATGCCACGAGAGGACCCTGAGTGGGCGTGGGGGCACAAGGAGACCCCTGTGGAGTGTAATGAAGGAAGGCCTGTGGATGGTGAACGAAGGTCTTTCAGGACAGCACCGCTGTAGCTTCTCCTCCCAGGACAAGATGCTCCCTCTTGCAGGCTTCACAGGGTGCCAGACCCCCTAAGTCATTGTCCTAAAGGCAGATGGCCCCAGGCCCCCAGACAAAGGCCCTGTTATCCTCAGGATTGCCCCATGCTGCTCTCTCTGTCCTCCAAGCTTGTTAGAGGACCTTGTGTCCTAGGACTGATCAGGTTCACATTCCCGGCCTCTTTATCTGCTAAACCCAAGAAGGGGCTGGTCCAACTTCAAGCCTGAGCCTCCTCTTGCTGGTGGGAAAGAATTATCCTTTTGTTTAGTTTTATAAGCATGTTCGCATAAAGTACGCTCCAGATTGTTGGGAGGGCCAGAGAAGGCCTCAGAGAACAAGTCACATGTGAATTATGACTTGTATGTTGAGAAGGAGACAGCCGTGTAAAGATGGGGTGTGGGGTGCAGGTTGTTCCCGGGAGAGGGGCCAGCAGGTACAAAGGCCCTGAGACAGGCACAGGCTGGGAGTGTTTGAGGACCAGAAGGAAGGCGGGACACGGGGACACTGTGGGCTGGGGGATCAGGGTGGGAGAGCAGATTGGAGAACGATGAAGGCTGTTTGCCCTAGTGGCTGTCATGAGGAGTTTGGACTTGATTCTAATTGTATGGAAGTCCTTTGGAGGTTTTAAGCAGGGAAGTGGGGGGAACCATTATGTGCCGGCAGATAACCAGGTCAAGCCTAGACCCTGGGGACACAAGGCAAGTTCCCAGGCCTTGAGAAATAGCTGCAGGATTAGTGTTCCTGGAGGCCCATTCTCCACCTGGTCACCTTTTAAGAAGCGTCTCAGAACTACCATCTCTCTCCCTTGTGAGCAGCATGGATTTGAAGACTCAAATGCCAAAAATAGAGGGTAGGACTAGAGGCACAGTCTCCAGGAGCCAGGCTGCATAGGTCTGCATGGGGGTGGGGTATTTACTCTCCTCGTGACCTTGAGCAACGGATCCATCGTCCTGTGCCTGTTTCCCCATCCTGAAAAGGAGGCTAATGATGAAACAGTTGGCGGCCATGGAGGTTAGCTGGATCAATAGGCAAAGCTTTGCACAGCACCTGCCAGGCGGAAGGCACAAGTGTTAGCTATTATTGTTATTTTTATTGTTTTTATGATTGCTGTCAAGACAGGGAGGAACCCAGGCAACCAAGCCCGGGTCAGAGCCCCAGCTCCGGACAAGGAAGCCTGGGGCCATGGAAGCTGATTACCTTGGCTGGTAGGTGGGTGAAGCCAAAGCTGCCCCCCTCGCTGCTCTCCACGGAAGCAGATGTTATGAGCTCCAGAAGCCTCACATTCAGGGCCCACGGAGCCCCTGGAACCCCCGGGTCCTCAGGGCTTGTGGGCCCTCAGTCCCCGCTGGTCTCAATGGGCAACCCTGGGTACAGGCAGGAGGCTTTTGTTCTCAGTGCAGGTTGACCCCTTAACTGGATCTGTGTGGCCCTAGGAAGCCCTCTGTGCAGGGAAACAAGCTGTCTTGGCCCAGGGGGCAGAGGCACAGCCGAGCTGGGACTCTGTCGCGGGTGTGGAGGGTGGGCTCTCTGAAAATCGGAGTCAAGATCCCAGCCTCTGTGTCATCTATTTTGGGTCTTCGGATCACTGCGTGTGAAGAGGATCTTTGAACACCAAGCCCAGTGCCAGCCTTGGACACTTGGGGGGTAGCGTGCGTGGCTCAGCTGGGCAGGGCTGGGCTAATGCCCCCCCCCACCCCTGGCTGGAAGAGCAAAGGAAGGGGCTGGGAGGCCACGAGAGGGGGACCAGGGGGTCACCCAGCTCCAGGGGAGCCATTTGCTGGCTTGTGTGTGGGACTGGGGACACACTGGGTTATGTGCCTGCGATGGCAGCATGTCAGGACTGTGTCAGGCAGCTCATTTTGAGAGGTGACGTCCTATCCCCCACTCACAGACGAGGATGGTTCTAACTGGTTATTCAGCGGCAGCGGGGCTGGGGCTCTGTCCACGGTGGCCCCGCCCCAGCGAGCTCCACACTTTCAGCAGGAAGCTGTGCTCCAAGGGCCTTTTCCATTTCCTAGTCATGACCCTGGGTCTTCACACCTGGTGACCAGCTTTCAGGAGGTCCTGGGGTTGTGGTGAGGATTGCAGTGAATTAAACGGACACAAGTCTCTGTTAACACAGAGTTTATCATTTTAGAAGGTGGACCCGGGAGGGGTAGCGGGACCTGAGGACTGGCCGAAGGTAGCTCTGGTGACTTGGGCCCACCAAGTGTTGGGCTGGGTGCCTGGTGAACATACTCTTACCTTATCCACGTGACGTGGTCACTATTACCCTCAGCTCTGTGGGGAAACTGAGGCAAAGAGAGTGGAATGATATGCAAGAGAGGTGAGTGTGCTTTGCACATGGGATGGATGTGAACTTGTGGTGGGGGGCAAGGAATGGGTCAATAGCAGCTCCCCCTCCCAGATATGTCGACCTGACACCTCAGAATATGGTTTTCTTTGGAATAGGAGTCTTTGGAGCTGTAATTAAGGCAAGGATCCTGAGGTGAGATCATTCTGGATTAGAGTGAAATACAAGAAGTCTCTTAGAAGAGACTGAAAAGGAGAAGATACACAAAGACGTTCTCCTTACATCTGGGGAAGAAGCCACATGACGACAGAGCCACAAGCCAAGGTATGCCTGTGACTGCCGGAAGCTGGAGAAAGTGAGGAGTGGTCCCCCCCAGACCTTCAGGCAGAGCACGGCCCTGCCCACACCTTGATTTTTGACTCTGGAGTCTAGAGCTGTGAGAGAATAAACTGCTTAAAAGCCCCCCAGTTTGGGGTGGAGACAGGATTTAAGCCTGGGGTGTCTGCCACAAAGCCTCATTTCTCCATCACCCTGCTGCCCAGGCTGGATCCTGGCCTGAGTGTCCCTTGTCCTTTTCTTTTTGGTAGAGAGACAAGGGCCACTAGTCTCTCTGAGTACCTGCTATGGGCCGGGTGCTGGGGAACATCTTCTCACTCAGTTGTCATGCCCAGACTGTCAGCTCCTTTATTATCCATTTTACGTGAGGGGGCCCTTGTCTGTCCCTGAAAATGTGAGGGGACTTGCAGAGGAGGGGCTCTGAACCTGAGAGCTGTCCTTTGCTTCTGCCAAAATGCCCCTGAATGGGCAAGATATGATGAGTGTCACTAAGTAGACAGCATGATGCTATTACAACCCCATAGTTCCCCCCTAAACACACGTGCCCAGAGAAAGATCTGGAAAGGTATAACTCTTGGGGTTGTTCTCAGTCCTTCCCTTCCCACTGGCTCCTGCCCTGGGTCCCACCCTCATCTCCAAATGTCTGGATTATGGGAAGTGCTGTAGCTCTGACCTCTCTGCTTCTTTTCTTCCCTCCCAAACATACCTCAAATTCCCATTTCATTACTCATTCTTGCCTGAATCGCCCCATTCCTCTCATTGGCGCACCAGAGGCCTTCTCCTAGCACCCACCTGCTGTCTGTCCAGCCCTTCCTCTTCAGCCCCATCTGTCTCCCTGCTCTCCTTGGGGGATCCCATCGCAGATGGGCAGTCTTCCCTCACTTCCTTTCAGGTCCTAGCCTGCTGAGGCCTTGCTCCTTCCCTTTTGGGGCAAGCAGAGAGGGGACAAACATTTACCAAGCACTCCCGTACTCCCTTAATGCCAGGCCTGGCGTGAGACCCTTCACTCACATGCTGGCCCCTCCTGAGAGCCCTGATGTTTAATCATATCCCCATTTCACAGATAAGAAAACTGAGGCTCAGATGCTGACTAAATGGCTTCACACAGCTTCTATGTGCCAGAGTTGGGATTGCAAACACTCATCCAAATCTGTGCTCCTGATCGGTGCCTACCGTGTACTAGGCAGTCAGACACAATACTGCCAATGCGACGCCTGCTCTGCAAACCGCCCCCTCCCCAAGATGGGGCTACGCAGACCCTGTGCTCTCTCTGTTGGCCCTCACATCTGTAGCTGTGTGTTGACACTTCAGCACATGGTGTGGGACGGTGACATAACGCTTTCATGTCTGTGCACACCCAGGCCTTATCTCCCTGCTCGACTATAAATTTGGGGCTGGTGGGACATGCCTGCATTTCCTCAGCATCTCCTGTGTCCCTAGCAGGCACTCAGGCACGCATACGGCGATTCATTTTGAAGGAATGCACACCACGTGAAGTAAACAGTGACGTTGACCTCTAGGACGGAATTTCAGGCCCAAATGCCTTTATAGGGCGTCGTGGTACTGGGTGTTGAGAACTTTACGAAACACCTGATTTCTGGTCCCCCCAGCGGGCAGGGTAGGACTGGAGGAGCCCACACTCCTCAGCAGGTGGCCAGGCTGGGAACTGAAGGCTGGCTTTTCTGTGAGAGTCAGGAGGGCCACTGGACTTTTCTATTTATCGTGAGGGTCTAGGTTAGCATTGTTCAACAGAACTGTCATAGGAGCCACGTCTGTAATTTTAAGTTTTCTGGTAGTCACGTGAAAAAAATTGACAGGTAAAATTTATTTTAATAAGGTATTTTATTAGCCCAGTATATCCAAAATATTATTTCAACATGTGGTCAGCACAAAAGTTATTAATGAGATATTTGACCTTACATCTCTTGTTGTCCTCAGTCTGGGAGATTGGGCGTGGTTTTTGTAGTTTGAATGCCTCTCCACTGGCACTCGCTCGAAGGCCACATGTGGCTTGTGGCCCCATACTGGACAGGGAGCTTGGGGCTGGATGTGGTAACTCCCAAATCCCAGCTGAGCAAACCTGTTTGAGCCTTATGATTTGTCCCTGGTTTATGTCCCTCTAGGCCCTGTGGGCCTGAGGCAGCACCAGTGGCTGGACCCAGTGTCAAGGGTCGTGTGGTCATTTGTGTCGGTGTGGTCAGGCCTGGCATCAGGCTTGGTGAGGGGGCTTCCTCTGGGCCAAAGCAAGTGCCGACCAAGAGTGCTATGCGGAATCGAAAAAGAAATGATACAAATGAACTTATTTACAAAACAGAAACAGACTCACAGACTTAGAGAATGAACTTACAGTTACCCGGGCGGGGGGAGAGTTGGGGGAAGGGATAGTTAGGGAGTTTGGGATTGACATGTACACCCTGCTATATTTAAAATGGATAACTGGAGCTTCCCTGGTGGCGCAGTGGTTAAGAATTCACCTGCCAATGCAGGGGACACGGGTTTGAGCCCTGGTCTGGGAAGATCCCACATGCCGCAGAGCAACTAAGCCCGTGCGCCACAACTGCTGAGCCTGCGCTCTGGAGCCCGTGCTCTTCAACAAGAGAAGCCACCGCAATGAGAAGCCCGCGCAACGCAACGGAGAGTAGCCCCCACTCACCGCAACTAGAGAAAGCTGTGCGCAGCGACGAAGACACAATGCAGCCAAAAATAAATAAATAAAATAAATAAATTTATTGAAAAAATAATAATAAATAAATAGATCCTTAATAAAAATAAAAAAAATAAAATGGATAACCAACAAGGACCTACTGTATAGCACAGGAAACTCTGCTCAAAGTTATGTGGAAACCTGGAGGGGAGGGGAGTTTGGGGGAGAATGGATACATGTATATACATATGGCTGAGTCTGTGCACATGAAACTATCACAACACTGTTAATCGGCTATACTCCAATATAAAATAAAAAGTTTAAAAAAAGAGTGTTGCCTCCAGCCCACCTCCCCCTGGAGGCCCACCCAGGTTGATTTAGAAAATGAGATCAGAGTCAGGGTGGATGGTGGCCTTTGCAGACACCTGTGGGGCTGGACGTTCACATCAATAATGTGTCCCCTGCACACCTGGCTCACTCCAAAGCCTTCCTCCCAGGACACAGCAGCTTTCCAATGGCCTAGGAGGCTGGCTGGCAGGGTGGCAGGGGACAGTTGGAGCTTGGGTTTCTTTGGGGAAGGGTTTCTTCTTCCTGGGTGCTGGTCTGGGCTTCTGTTACAGGCAGGAAGCTGCTGATGTCTGTGGCACAGGGCGCACCTCCGAGGTGTCTGTGGGATGCTGCCTGGAGCGGACCCAAGAGGGGCCGTGAGCATCTGCTTATCATTTAAGTGGATGCTGTTTGCTGGCAGCTGAAGGTAATTATGGGGCTGCGTCCTTAAGGATGGTTCTGCGCATGTGTCTCCTGAGGGGATGGTGGCCGTCAGCTGGTCAGCGAGCTGTGAATCGCTGGGGCTCTGGGCAGTGCCTCCATTCGCTGCATCGGGATGCCTGGGATAAAAATGCCAAATCTGTTTAAGATGGAGACATTTCCCCTTCTCAGGGCTGGTGCCATCAGTAGGTGGTCCTGGTGGCACTGACCTCTGGCCTCCAGTTACAGACTTTGCCCCCCAGGATGTCTGTCCCCAGCAGCCTCTGTCCGTCCTCGTCCCTTAGGCCTCTCTCCATGGTTTCTCTATCCTCTGTCCTCCTCTCTGCCTTCTACTCACGAGCTCCAGTCTCCTCTGATTCTTTCCACCCTCTCCCTTTTCAGGTACTCTCTGGCTGTGCCTGTGTGCCTCATTCAGGTCTTCCTATTTTGTTGCCGGGGCAGTCAAAGTACTGCATTTAATAGTGTCCTCCCACCCCTCCACCAATTTCATTTCTATCCGGAACTTCAGAATGGGAACTTGTTTGGAAAGAGGGTCTTTGCAAATGCAATCAACTTAAAATGAGGTTGTTAGGGTGGGTCCTAACCCACTATGACTGGTTTCCTTATACGAAGAGGGAAATTTGGACACAGAGACACAGATATACTGGGGAGAAAGCCACACGAAGACAGAGATAGACATTGGAGTGATGCATTTAGAAGTCAAGGACGCCAAGGTTTGCTGGTAGCCACCATAAGCTGAAAGAGGCAGGAAGGGTCCTCCCCTAGACCTTCAGAGGGAGCCCGGCCCTGCTGACACCGTGATTTTGCACTTCTGGCCCCCAGAACTGTGAGAGAAGCAATTTCTGTTGGTCAAGCCTCCAGTGAGTGGTCCTTTGTTACAGCAGTCCCAGGACACTCACCCAGGCCTTTTCGCTGGGCTGGACCCCAGAACAATAGGAGAATCCCTCCGGCCGACCCTACTCTCGGTCTGCTGAGGCTCCAATCCTCAGCAGGCTGTCCCTCACATCCAGCTCTGTCTGCAGAAGCCCTGAGCTAACATGCATTTTCAGGGATAATGGCTTCAGAAATCCAAAGGATTTCTTTCAGCTCACCAGACGCTGACCACAGCCAAGCCGCAACCCCACACTTGACAAGTGATGCAATCAATGCCTTGACAGTGTTTTCGGGAGATTAATTGGAGCAGAGGGTGGGGTGGACAAGAACAGGCAGACAAGAGCAGGTTATTGCAACAGTGTGGACTAAAGCCGTCCCTGCCTGAACCAGGCGACGGTGTGGGTAGAGGTAACAGACCTTGGGAACAATACTGGCAGAATGGGGCAACACCGGCAGAGCAGGGAGGTCACCAAGAAGGCACGTGGTCTTGTGCAGGTGGAGCTGAAGTGACCGGGTAGCCAGTAGTAGCCAGTGAGGAGGGCTGTGTGGCCGGATGGTTAGGAACCTTCTGGGCCAGAGTCTTGGCTCTGCCCCGACCACGGGTGGGATCCCTGACTCCAGGCTCCTTGTCTGTGAAGTGGATGGGATGGGACCCACCTCCCAGGGATCTGGGAGAGTGAGAAATGGGAGGGTGGTAAGCCCTTAGGGCGCTGTATTGCTGCTCTGTGCTATTGTCAGAATTACTGAACAGGTTGAAGCTCTAGACTGGGTCACTGCAAAAAGCAAGGAAAGAAGAGAAGCTGATGGCTGCTCTCTGGCACGGTGGGGGGGGCTGTTGGAGGATGGGCAGTCGGTGTAGAGATGGACTCAGGTCAGGCAGGACGGGTCCGACGCACACACGTGTGCGCACACACACACACACGTGCATACAGGCTGCAAGCTCGGCCACTGACCACGTCAGGGCAGGCTGTCAGTTAAGAGAAGGTGAAGGGGGCTTCCCTGGTGGCGCAGTGGTTAAGAATCCTCCTGCCAATGCAGGGGACACAGGTTCGAGCCCTAGTCCGGGAAGATCCCACATGCCGCGGAGCAACTAAACCCGTGCGCCATGACTACTGAGCCTGCGCTCTAGAGCCCACGAGCCACAACTACAGAAGCCCATGCGCCTAGAGCCCGTGCTCCGCAACAAGAGAAGCCACCGCAATGAGAAGCCTGCGCACCGCAACGAAGAGCCCTCTCACCGCAACTAGAGAAAGGCCGCACACAGCAATGGAGACCCAACACAGCCAAAAATAAATAAATAAATAATAAAATAAAATAAAGAAAAAAGAGAGAGAGAGAGAAGGTGAAGGAAGGGCTGCAGCATGAGGGGCCAGCAGGGGCCAAACAAAGGTATGTGTGTTTCATGATGGGAGAGAGGGTGGGGGTAGGAGTGGAAGAAGCCTTGATGATCAGGGGAAGGGGGTGCTGAGAGTACGGGTGGGGTCCACCTGGGAGAGGAGGAGGGTGGCCAATCCAGAGGCTGGTGGGAAGGGGAGAGGATGAGGCCAGACGTTCTAGAGCGCCGGGAGGGGAGGGTGTGGAGGGAAGGCGCTCTCCCTGGCAGTGGTCTTCTCAGAAAAGCTGGAGACAAGGTCATCTGTGGGGTGTCTGGGGGGAGATGGGGTTGTAGTCAGGGTCACCAGGAGATTAAGGGGAGAATGGCTGCTCAGCAGGGGAGCTGGGCTGCGCTGGAATCTATACACACTACACTGCCCATGCAAAGGCCTGCAACCTCCAGACTGAGTGGACGAGGCAGGTCCTGGAACATGGCCTGGCTTGGCTAGAGTCCAAGGGGCCAAGAGCCTGGGTGTCACTGGGTCGGGCTGGAAGGGACCCCGTTCCCCGTCTCCTCTCCTTGCCTGTTTGGGACCCAGGCTGCTGACAGAGGGATCAGACTGACCTCCGAGGGGAGTGCAGGTAGCACTGTATACATGTGTGTGTTTACACGAGGAGGTGCCTGGAGGGATGGTCGCTCCTTGTCATCACTTCTGGACAGTGGTGTCTAGTGATTTTTATTTTCCTCTTTTGCACTTTTGAATTTAGTTTACAACCACCACGCACTGTTTTTTCCAAAAACAATAAAGCAGTTTAAGACGTCCCCCAAGGACCCATCGTTTGGGTTGAGCTGGAAGGTGGGCCTTCCTGCTTGCGCAGATTATTACACATTGTGTTCCCTGCGAGGGACTCTGGAGCCTCCCAGGTCCTTGTGTACAAACGAACTTGGAAGAGGGGTCAGTCAGCATCACCCTGAAAACAACACGCCTGCCCCCAAGCGCTTCCTAGCTGAAAATGGCCTCTCCTTGAGAAATGAGTGTCCCAGGCGGGAACTCCGCACCCTCTCTGCACACCCTCTAGCCTGCCTGGCTCTGCAGCCACGAGGCCTCGGGATCTCATTCCTTCTCACTCCTCTGAGGACTTTGCCCTTTGCCTGCTCTCTTGTCTGCATCACCACTCCTCCCAGTAGAAGGATTTCAGTTCGCAAGCTAACCCGCTCTGAGAGTCTCCTCCTGTCACCCCACGACCTTCTCTAGCTGACACCCTTTTCCTCTGCTTCCTCCAATTTCTGATTCAATTCATCTCCAGTGGGGTCTGGGCTTTGGGATTTGATAAAGGCTCCTCAGGTGATCCTCACATGCAGTCAGGGCGCAGACCCACCAAGCTCACAGCCTCCCAGAAATTTCGCCCATCCTCATCGCCTGAGTTAATGACACGCCGATAAATGTTCAATAATCAGTTCTGGGCGATGAGGACAAAACCCCCAATTTATATCATTTGCCAATTCCTGTGATGTAAATATTCCCACGTGGCCAATTTCAAGCTACCATCATGAAGTTTACCAGCCAGCAAATTCCCCAAAATTTAACCTATGGGGTGGTATCTCCCTGTGGCCTGGCTTTACTCTGAGCTGACTCACCCTGCCCTCTGGATCCTGGTTTGCTGATGGATGGAAACCAGGCAAGATCACACAGCAAATGGATTATAGAGGCAGCAGCAGGCACAGGTGCTCTGAGCAGCAGCCCAGGGCCACCACCCTCACCTCCTGAAGGGCATTTCCTAGGCTGGTAGATGGCCAATTCTGTCTCTCAGTCCAGTTGTCGCCCAAGCCTCCTTCTCCAAACCTTCTGTGCAGGATATACAGCTGGTACTCAGCAACCATTCTGCCACCTTCCACTGTCTCAGAGAGGAGGGCAAAAAGTTGCCTTCCCAAGGCTTCTTCGCCACTCAGTTTGGCCAGTCAGATGCATTCTTGGGGATTTGGAAGTGGGAAGCGATGGAAAGGGCACACTTCTGCTTTTTTTCTTGGCACGTTTGGTGGTGAATGTGCTGGGCAGCATTCCGGGGGCTGGTCACCAGCCCTGGGAGTGTTGAGAGGCAGGGTGAGGGCTGCTTAGTTTTTGGCTAGTGTGGGTTCAGCAGGTGTTCCAATTACTCCAGATGTTCTTAAGCCTGTGTTTCCACAGCTGTCCTCTTGGTCTCCCACCTTCTTGATGGGGAGGGCGGTGGCTCTCTTGGTGGGCCAGTTTGGTGGTGCCCAGGGCCCCATTTAGGAAGCCAAGGTATAGCCTGTTTCTCCAGTCCTTCCAAGGATTTTTGTAAGCACCTAGTTTCGTTTTCTGCCAAACGTAGCCAGAGTGGCTTCTGTCCTCTCCATCTGAACCCTGACTGACACATCTTCTCACCTTGGTCACCTCAAATCCCATGTCCTGTGACCTTCATTCAAGTCTGGGACCCCCAACTCCATGGGGTATGTCCATGTTCTTTCATCGTAGTGGGATTTGGTGATGCATCTAAAAAAAATGTAGACTCTGAGATGGGACCTAGAAATCTTTTCAATATGTCCACTTATCAGGCAAACACTTCTGGAAAAGTGCAATAATCCAACCGCACAGAGAACTCGGAGGTAAGGAGCATTACCACTGTCCCGAGTGTCTGTGGAAGCCCAGAGGGACTCGTGAAGTTGTGCCCTCACGGCCCCCCACTTTTCTCTTAAGAGAGCAACTGTGGCCTCACCCTGAGCCTGCCTGCCTGAACTTCACACAGTCTCAACCACGGCGTCCACAGAGGTTTGGAAGGAAAACACAGAAGTGAGAATGGCTGCTGGGGGCAGGCACGCAGACGGCAGTGAGTAATGACAGTTGACAGTGATGGAGGAAACTGAAAACTATAAAAACAAAAGAAAGTGCAAGGCTCAAAAAGCACAGGCAGGAGGGGAGAGGAGGGGCTGGAGCTGTGAGTCCTTTACCCCGGCCCCCAGTGGGCTGCGAGGTCATCAGCGCCTGGGCCCAGTCCTGATGTGCTGTTGGTGCCCATGCCACAGACCCATCAAGAGCAGGATAAAGTGCGTCGGTGCCTGTGGCTGGGGAAGCGCTGTGCATTTTTTATGAGGATGTTTAGGATGTAGCAGGGTAAGAGGATGGCGTGCGAATTTTTTCTTTCTTTTATTCACTCAGTGGTTAACAATGCAATAGCGATTTTAACAGACTCTCCACATAAGTGATGGACTTAAAACTTATTTTTTTTTCAAGCAACACTTGTTTACTGAAAAATGTTGGAAAATTTTAAAAAGTGAAAGCGAGAAACCTGCAGTCCAGAGATAGTCACCCTTAACCTATTGGGACTTTCCTCCCAGCCTTTCTTCTGTGTCTGTCCATCTCCTCTGTCTCCATCTCAGGCTCGGTCAGTGTCTGTACCTGGGTTCCATTCTCTCTGTGCAAATATATATTAAAATTTAAAAACAAGTAATGATGAAAGTGTATTTATAGATCTGTGTCCAGCTTTTCATTTAACTTTATCTTGCCTCCTCTCATCAGGGAATTTAAAAAACCAAAACCAAACCCCTTGTTACTGGATAGCCTTCAGTTAAAATGGACAGACTTTGGGACCTCCCTGGCGGTCCAGTGGTTAAGACTCCGTGCTCCCAATGCAGGGGGCACGTGTTCGACCCCTGGTCAGGGAACTAAGATCCTGCATGCCTCATGGCGTGGCCTAAAAAATTAAAAAATAAAATAGACAGAATTTGCAAATGAAAATAGAGAACACCCAATTAAATTTGAATTTAGGATAAGCAGTGACCATCCCATGCAATTTCAGGACATACTTAAACTAAAAAATGATTTGCTGTGTATCTGATATTCAGATTTAACTGTGTTCTATAACTTGTCTGGTAGCCTTAAATTCTAGGTGCTGGGTGGCTTCAGGCCCTGGGGGCTCAAGCGTCCTGGAGGGAGAGTTGGTTCACACCTGGAAGACTGAGTCTGCTCACACTGTTCCTGATTCCAGGTGATTCTTTGCTTCGGCCTTGTACCTTACTGTCTTCCAGGTACCAGGCCCGGGTACCATTCATTTGACCCTCACAAGAGCTCTGAAGCCCGTTTTGCAGAAGAGGAAGTAATTGCAGAGGGAATTAATTAGGCTAATTAATTGGCCAGGGTTTCTCAACCAGGAAGGGCATTTGGGTCCAGGTATGCCCAACTTGGGTCCCCCTTGATTGGGCCAAAGAAAATGAAAGGAAGTCAACCAGGTGCACAGCAAGTGGTGCCTGAGAGGCCAAGACCAGGCTTCGGGGTACTGATGCCAGCCCTCTGGGGCAGCCTCCTCCCCCGGATAGCAGGCTTGGGCCTCTGGTGACAGCCTGGAACCCCGGGGCAGCTGGACACAAAGCCACTGACTGCCCTCAGGGCTCAAGGCTTTTGAACTGCTGGCAACAATTTCTTCTGAGCCCTCGAGGGCTTATTTAAATAGAGTTGAAGCGCCCGGCCCCTGGTGGGAGAGGTGAAGTAGCAGAGATGGAGGATTAAGCGCTGGTTTGGGGGATGGGCAAGCCTTTGGAAGGCTCTGGAATTGGTCTTTCTGTCTCCCAACTCTTCCCCGGCCCCCTGCACCCCCTCACCCTGCTGCCCCCACCAGGCAGACTCCTGGTGCTCACCTCTTCCTCTCTGGTCCTCACCAAGGTTCTTAAACATGGGTGTACCTGTGGGTCACCTGCAGAGAGGCGGGTACAGTGTGGGGCAGAATAGCCTTTTTATTAAGTGATTGTCTGTGAGACCCTGCCTGGTAGGCCTGCTCTGGGGGTGGGGAGGGGCTTACCTCTATACCTCCACCCACCAGCCCATTCTCCTTCCTCCCTCCCTCCTTTAGGGAGATGCCCACCTGATTTTGAGGATTGGGCATCTCTGGGGAGGAGGGCTGGCTGGGTGGGTACCTCCCAATGGGACCCTGGCCTGGCAGGCTCTCCTCCTCTTCTCCCAGCAACTACTAAAGAGGCAGATGGAAGTGATCTAACTCTGCCAAGCCCTCCCTGCCCCATGCCTGCCCCTCAGGCACACACATCCTTGGCCCTCTGCCAGCCTCAGCCTGGAGGAACAGGGCAGGGAGGAACCATCAACAGGTTGGAAACCAAGTAGGCATGTAGCCCAGCTCTGACTGAGGGTCAGCCTGGGCTGGGGGGCATGGGGGACTGGTCCCTTTTGTCTAGGGCCACATGTCTCAGAGGAGCTGCAGCAGCCGGGGGGGGGGTTTAATCCAGGGCTCTGAAACTGAGGTCTGTCCCGTGCAGGGTGTGCCACAGTGCTTGGAGCTCTATCAGAAAATGTTCTAGCGAGGTAAGCAAGGGAGGTGGTTAGGCTAACATTGCAACAGCTCAGCCTGGGAGGCTGGTGGCTGGAACCTGGTGCAGGGGGTGGAGAGAAATTCAGGGAGTGGGTCCTTCTGCAGGGTTCGTTGATGAGACGGTGGGGAGGAATCAAGGTGACAGCGCCCATACTCTGGGCATGTGCAGTGGGTAGAAGGTGCGGCTGTGCTGTTCTGGGAAGGCGCTGAGGGCTCAGCTCCAAGGTCTGGATTAAGTGTTATTACTGGCTCTATGAGAAAGCCCCGCCTACCACTTGGGCCAGAGGAGAGGGTTGACAGTGCAGCAAGAGGGATTTGAGTGGGATCAAGTGAAGGCCTTGCCTCCTGGACCACATGTATCTAGAAGGCAGGACCCAAGTGTGTTTTTTTCCTTGCCAGATCTTCTCGCAGACTGTCAGGGTCTCGAGTGGGTCAATGAACAGCTCCTCTTAGTTCCACTTAAATTTCACAAACAGAGAGTGAGAGGCAGGCTCTGAAGGGCAGAGGGAGGCACGCTGGGTGGGAGAAGGTGGCTTGGTCTGCTTGCTGCTCTCTTCCCACTGTGTCATTAGCTGAGCTGGACCCCTGCCACTCCCCTGGGTCAGGGCTGCTTCACCGCAGGGGACCTGCCCAGTGGGACGGACACCCTCCTGCCACCCCTGTTTTAGTGCTCTGCCATCGCTGTCTTGGCATTTTTAAAAAATATTTATTTTATTTATTTATTATTTATTTTATTTATTTATTTTGGCTGTGCCGGGTCTTAGTTGCAGCACGCGGGACCTTTGTTGCGGCATGCGGACTTCTTAGTTGCGGCATGCAGGATCTAGTTCCCTGACCAGGGATCAAACCCTGGCCCCCTGAATTGGGAGAGCAGAGTCTTACCCACTGGACCACCAGGGAAGTCCCTGTCTTGGCAATTTTAATAATTTTTGAACAAGAACCCCAAACTTTCACTTGCTCCGGACCCCATAAACCCCGCATCTGGTCCAGCCCTGGAGGCTGTGCCTGTTTTCCTGGCCCAGGGGAGCAGAGGCTCCTGTGTGCCGGGTGCAGCTGGTGAGTTCCACAGAGGGAAGGGGGAGGCTGAGTCAAGTGTGTTTCTCTCTTTCCTCCAAACTCACCAGCCAGACCACCTGCTGGAGGGGAAGGCAGGCCAGAGGCCAGGAGAGTTACTCAAGGGAAGGCCGTCTAATGGAAGGTGGGACATGAGCAGCCCCTGACACCAAGCGTAACTGAAGGTCACCTGGAGGCGGCAGAAAGAGCCCCAGAGGGATCGTGAGCTGGGGAGGTGAGGAGGCAGAACCTTCTGGGCCCTGCCCGTTTCTGCATTCTCACCCTTGAGGCCCCTTCACTCCTTTGGTCTCATTTAGTACTGGGAGCTCATTGTTATCACCCCATTTCCCAGAGGGGAAACCAAAGGCTTGGCTTTAATGTGGTGGACCCCAAGCATGGGTGTCTGGCTGGCTGTCTCCGGTACTTAGTGTTCCGGTTAAAATTAAAATGCTAGGGCACTTCCCTGGTGGTGCAGTGGTTAAGAATCCACCTGCCAATGCAGGGGACACAGGTTTGATCTCTGGTCCTGGAAGATCCCACATGCCAAGGAGCAACTAAGCCCGTGCGCCACAATTACTGAGCCTGCACTCTAGAGCCCGCGAGCCACAACTACTGAAGCCCACGTGCCTAGAGCCCGTGCTCCACAACAAGAGAAGCCACCACAATGAGAAGCATGCGGACCACAATGAAGAGTAACCCCAGCTCGCCACAACTAGAGAAGGCCCGTGTGCAGCAGCAAAGACCCAATGCAGCCAAAAATAAATAAAATAAAATAAAATAAAAATAAAAATGCTAGGATAAAAAAAAAAAAAAGCTAGGATCATTCTCCCAGACAGTCCTTACTGAATAAGCCTGGGATGGGGTGTGAGTTTCATATTTTTAGGAACTCTTCAGATTTGGGGCCTCCTATGGTCTTTGCCCAGGGTCACACAGCTGGAAAACAGCATCACAGGATTTGAACTCAGGGCTGGCAGTTCCAGCTCCCATACAGCACAGCTGCCTTGGAGCCCAGGACTTGGACCACACAGGGGAAGGAATTTCGGGGCGGGGGGAGTGGGGGCACTCACTATGGGGTCCCTGCTTAGGCCCAGACACCTGCCAGGGTTTTCCCATTTCACATCCCTATGAGGCAGGTGTCGTGTTCCCATTTTACAGATGAGCACATGGAGGCCTTTGAGACATTGGTAACGTGGTACCAGTAGCTCGAGCTGCAATGGCCCTGGTGACTGGAGTGGGATCTCCGCCTGGGCTGCACAGTAGAAGCATGAGGGCACTTTAAAATAATATCAGGCCAGGGCCCCGACCAGACCAACTGCTTCAGAATCTGGGGTTTTTTTTTGTACAGAATTGCCCAGGTGGTCCTGATGGCATCCAGGGCAGTGAACTGTGATTCAGAGGAACAGATTCCCCATCCTGCTGTGAAGACACGGGTGGGGGGCAGTCTAGATGACCCCGGATGATCTCAGGCCAGGACTCCACAGTTTCCTAGTGGCCTGCAATCTCCACACACCCTTTCTTCTTGGATTTGCAGAAAGATGCCTGGGAAACCCTGGAGTGATGTGGGGCCTAGGGTGGATTGGAGGTCCTCTCCTTTCTCTCAGGACACACACATGCCCACCCCACACCTCCTGGATCAGGGTAGCCTTCACCAAGCACCCCCAATCCCTGGCTGCTGTGCTTTGGGGGGCACAGAGTCTGGAAGACATGGAGTATAGAGACAGACCTGTAACAGAAACCCCGACTCTTGCTTGGCAATGCTGGACACATGCCATAACCGCCTCCCCGATGGGGCTGTGACCCATGACCTGGGGGAGCGCTTGCCACGGTGCTGCAGCCAGAGCCACTGTCTACCCTCGTCCTTGACTGACATACTTTGGGAGCTCAGCCCTTCAACAGGCATGGATTCAGTGAATTGCATCTGCCAGGCCCCTGCTGGCCTCCTGGGTTTTTTTTAGGTAATCTCTGTGCACTTCCACTGTGCCGGCCAGGCGCACGGGGACTTTTGATCTCTGTGTGGACTTTTATCTGCGGTGCGTGGCCCGAGCGCGTGGGCATGTGCTGGGGGACACAGGATGGATTCTACAGAGACTTCAGCCGGGCTCCGCATCTTCCCGCCCCTGGAGTTTACCAGCAGTGTGGGCCCCACCCCCTACCCCCAGACCCTGGAGCTGTGGCCTCTGGGGAAAGAAGTCATTGGCTTTGAGCTTGACCATAGGTGGAAGGCTCACCAGACAACTGCTCACGCCAGGACGTGGCTGCAGGAAACACCCGGCTTATGAGGCTGCTGTCCCTGACACCCAGTCCCTCCTCACTCACAAAGTGTTGTCCCCCACATGCTTCCCACCCTGGGGACTGCCCATCCTGGCCTGAGGCAACCTCAGGCTCACCAGGGCAAGTTCTGCCCTGCTCTCCAGCACAGAAGGCCAACTTCAAAGCTTGGGAGGTAAGGCCGTGTGCTTACCAGCAGGCCCAGCCTTGTTGTTCTGGCCTGACATCCCGGTCCCCCTTCCATGGGCATTGGGCCAGCTCGGCTTCTGAGCGCTTCTCTCTTGGCTGGATTCAGTCGCTCTAGCCCCTCGTATGGGGGCTTGGGAGCAGGACACACCTGGGTTCCATCATCTTCTTACTTCATTGGAGAAGCTTCTGACCCTCCCTGGCTCTGGCTTTCTCAGACTGCATGGCGGAAAGGACGCTTCCTGGGCAGTGGCTGAAAGCACAAGGTGCCAGAAAGTGTGGGACAGTTCACAACTCAGTGCCCAGCACAGGTAGGCATTCAACCAGCATTTCCTATTTGCTAACTTTGCCAGTGTCTGAATCAGATAAATGTGTAATTACTAAGCATGACCTGTCCCGTGACCACTGCAGTTGGGCCCTGTTGGGTGGGTTGGCTGGTCAAGAAGACCCCTCTGAGGAAGCGGCACTTAAGCAGATGCATGCAGGATGGCGCTGGCATGTCCTGCAGGCTGAGGCCGAAGCTGGGGAGGATGGCCGCGTACCTGGCCAGTTTGGAGGGGAGGACCACCTGTAGTGGGAGTCGGAGGCCGAGGTAGGGAATTGCATTTTGTTCTAAAGCCCACAGACACCATCGGGGGCTCTGTGGGAGGACACTCCCGGTGCTCTGTAGGTTAGAAAGCCCTGCTCTGGCTAGCGTGGGCAGAATGGAGTAAAGGCCAGGAGCAGAAGCAAGGAGGCTGGTCAGGGCCCCAGGAGACAGTGGTTGGACAAGGACAGGCGTGGGAGGACAGATGTGGACAGAAGGTCAGCTCTAGTGATGTCTCTGAAGAAGGGGCGGGTGCAGGGAGGCTCCTGGGCTGTGCTGAGCATCTGAGTGGGTGGAAGTGCTTTCCTGGGAAGAGAAGCCCAGGAGGGGCAGGCTTGTGGGGGGAGCTTGCCAGATGTGCCATGTGCTGAGGCTCCAAGGGGCACCATGGGAGGCTGAAGGGTCAGAGGCCAGAGGTGGACATGAGCTTTTCCCTGGACTTTCAATCCTGGCCCTTCTCATCTGCCCAAGGTGGGGGAGCCCAAGGGAGCCCCTTACGCACCCACACATGTGCACCCCACAAGTATGCCCCTCAGGGTCACCCTTGACCGAGAAGGTATCTAGGACAAACAAACGCTTCTCCCCGCTGTGCTCTGTAGGGCCCCCAGGACGAGGCACCGTTGTCCATGGCGATGGCAACTCCATAAAGCATCCTCTCTCTGGGTCGCCTCCTTTCCTGTTTCACCCTTACTCCTCATCACTTCTGCTCCCTGGGATCACTTTTCCAAATAAAACACTTGCAAATCAAGCCAAACCCAGGACAGGCTTTTTGTTTGGGAGAATCCAGGATAAGCCATAACCTTGAATTTAGTGACATACTGTAGTCGTTGGGGGCTGGAGCAGGACCGAGCTGGGAGCGGCAGGGAGCGATGGGGGTGGGGGAGTAGGGGAATCACAAGGCAGGACTGAAGGTCAGTGCTGTCCGGAGGGAGTTTCATTTATTTTTTGTTCATTTATTTTTTTTAATTGACCTTTTTACGTTGAGATAATTGTAGATTCACATGCTCTTGTAAGCAGCAACACAGGGAGATCCCGTGTAGCACGTCTACCCAGGGTCCCCCAATGGTAACATCTTGTAAAACTACAGCACAATGTCACAAACAAGATATCACTATTGATATAATGCCCCCATCTTACTGTTTCCTCAGTTTCACTTGTACTCATCTGTGTGTATATTTAGTTTTAATAATTCTATCACCTGTGTAGGTTCATGTATCCACCACCACAGCCAAGATACTGCACAGTTCCCTGACCTCAAGGATCTCTGTGTTGCCCTTTTTGTAACCATTCCCAACCCCCCTCCTCCACTCTCCAGTGGCCCCACCCCCACCCCCAGGAGCCACTAATCTGCTCTCCGTTTCTGTAATTTTGTCATTTCAAGAATGTTTTATAAATGGGATCATACTCCACGTAACCTTTTGGGATTCCCTGGAGATTAGTCCAAGGTGTGGCATGTGTCAACAGTTCTTTTTATCGCTGAGTAGTATTCCATGTCATGGATATACTGTTCAACCATTTGCCCATTGAAGGTCCAATTTTTGGCTATTAGGAATAGGCTGTCATGTACATTCATGGACAGGTTTTTGTGCGAACATAAGCTTCCATTTCTCTGGGGTAAGTGCTGAAGAGTGTAATTGCTGAGTCATATGGTAAATGCATGTTTGGTTTTGTAAGGAACTGCCAATCTGTTTTCCAGAGAGGCTGTCTCATTTTGCATTCCCACTCACAGTGCATGAGTGACCCAATGTCTCTGCATCGTTGCCAGCATGTGGTATGGTCGGTATTTTTTATTTTAGGTGTGTAGTGACATCTCATTGTGGTCTGAATTTGCATTTGCCTCATGGCTCACAATGTTGAAGGTCTTTTTCTGTGTTCATTTGTTATTTGTGGATCCTCTTCAGTGAAATGTCTTTGTTGAATTTGAAGTGAGTTTCCTGTAAACAACATATTGTTGGGTCATTAAAAAAAATAGACTCTGCCAATTTCTTCCTTTTAATTGGGTTATTTAAATAATTTACATTAAGGCAAATTATTAATATGTTAGGACTTATGCCTGCTTTTTTTTTTTATGCCTGCTGTTTTATTATTAATTTTCTGTTTGCTTCCTCAGTCCCTCTTCTCTTGCCTTTCTGTGGATAACTTGAACATTAGAGTCCATCTTGATATATTTATAGTGATTTTGGATGTATCTATTTGTATGGTTTTCCTAGTGGTTGCTCTGGGTATTACTACACACATGCATAATTTATCTGTCTATGGGTGTCAACATTTTAACATTTGCCGTGAAGTGTGGACACCTCCCTCCCACTTAGGTCCCTTTAGCTTTCTCACTTAAAATTTTTTTTTTAGATGGGCTGGGAGGTCTGAGAACACAGAAGGAGTTATATGATGGCGTGAATCCTGGCACATAACAGTTCCCACACCTGAGGGCCCCTGCTTGTCCCACGTCGCCCCTGGAGCTGCAGTGTGGCGGCGAGAGGAGCTCACATCCTTGCAGAAGCCCCCTGGCTCAGCTCTGCCAGGCGCTGCGAACTGATATCACCTGCACCTGCCAGGCTGAGAGAAGCACTCGCCACGCCTAGAGCCTCTGCGATTAAAGTCTTAAGAGTGGAATCTCATGAGCAGGAGGGAAAAAAGCAATTTCTCATTCAACATGTCAGAAACTGCTCACAGGGCTTCCCTGGTGGCACAGTGGTTGAGAGTCCGCCTGCCGATGGAGGGGACGCGGGTTCGTGCCCCGGTCCGGGAAGATCCCACATGCCGCGGAGCGGCTCGGCCCGTGAGCCATGGCCGCTGAGCCTGCGCATCCAGAGCCTGTGCTGCGCAACGGGAGAGGCCACAACAGTGAGAGGCCCGCGTACCGCAAAGAACAAAAACAAAAACAACAACAACAAAAAAAACTGCTCACACAAAACACCCCAAAGAGACATCAGGCAGGGAAGAAGTCTGCATCGAGGCTCCTCGAAGGGCCCAGCCTTGCTTGCTCACCTGGTGCTGCAACCATCCTCTTGGCAGGGGGTGGGGAGGGTGGAAGCCAGGTGAGGTGGCCAGGGGTGCTGGGGTGTGGGGTGCCTCACCGTATGGGGGCCAAGAGGTGGTGGAGGCTGTCACAGTGGGCCGAGTGGTCCTCAAAGCCCTTCCAAGGGCCGGGGCGGCTGCTTAGCTCACCCACGGCCCCTCTGCCAGCCCCCGCCTTCCTGCGGCTCCCCGCCTCACCCTGTCCAGGCCCTGGGGCCTCCTGCTGGAATGGGCCCTGGGACCTACGCTTCTCCGCATGGTGCGCGTGTGATGCACGTGTGTGTATATATAAGATGCATGTGTATGTGTGTGCACATATGTGTATGTAGGCATGTATCCGTACATGCGTATTGTATGAGCGTGTGCATATGTACATAAGATGCACGTGTATGCATATGTATATATGCGCATGTGCATACATTTACGTATATGTGTGTGCACGCACGTACACATGACGTGTGTGGGTATGTGTGTATACTGGTGTATGGTACGTGCATGTAGCTGTGTGATGCATGTGTATGTGCGTACAATGGTTGTGCACATGTGTGACGTGTATGTTTTGCGCTTGCATGTGTGTAATGTACATGCATGTATGTGTGTATCATATGTTTAATTTCCTCAATATGCAAAAAGCTAATACAATTTGATAAGAAACATCTAAACAACCCAACAGAAAAATAGACAAAGGATATAAACAGGTAACTCAGAGAAAATAAGATTTAAATGGTCAATTGAATTTAAAACATATATAAACCCCAACAAAAGAAAACAGTATTGAAGGATATGGATACAATGACCACATTGTGTCTAGTGGGCAAAATGAAATAACATTTCAGCTCACTGATAGGAAAATTCAAAATGATATATTGTTCAGTCTTTAGGTTGCAAAAATTTAATAGAAACACTAAGATCCACTGAGGCAAAAACATGGGTGACATAGACACCTCAAACATGTCTGGTGGAAATAATCTGGCAATATCTACTAATAAGAAAATAATTCACATACCTTCTGACCCAACGATCCCACTGTGGGAGCCTCTTCTATAGAAATAAAGACAATAGTCTATGAAAATAAACATAAAAGAATGCTTTTCAGCATTGTTGATGGTGGGCAAAACCAAAGCAAAACAAACAAACAAAACACTGAAGCAGCTAAAATGTGCATCTTTGGAGGAATGATTATGCAAACTGTAGTAAATTCACACCATGGCTTATACAGCAGCCCTGAAAAGGAGTGAGTTAAATCTGTGTTGGTTCAGATGGAAGGAGATGCCCATCAGATATTTGGTAAAGAGGGAAAGACCCAACAAGTGGAAGCTGTAAGGCATGATTCCTGTCTTAATATTATCAGGCAGTAATAATCCCCACCACCTCCGGAGACTGCAGTATGAATGTGAGAAACTTGTGGCCAAATCCCAAACTGCCTGATACTGGAAACCTTAGAGAAGTGAGAATGGAGGAAAAGAGGGGACAGTGATTCTGTTTTCATTTATCTTTGCATCGTCTCACTTGTTAAAATGAAGATATATTACTTTTTAAGAATAGCTTTGGTGATGCAAAATTGGCATACAAAACCTCACATTACTATTTAAAGGGTATAATTTGATAAGTTCTGACATATGCATTCAAGATAGTGGACACATCCGTGATGCCTCCCCCAATCTCTGCTCCCTCCCCGCTCCCTGCCTCCTCCTGCCCAGACCTTCCCCAGGCAACCCCTGATCTGCTCTCTGTCACCACAGATTCTTTTGCATTTTGGAGAGTTTTGTATAAATGGAATCATACAGTACATACTCTTTTTTTGTCCAGCTTCTTTCACTCAGCCTAGTTTTGAGATTTGTTCACGCTGTTGTGTGTATGAATAGCCCATTTCTTTTTATTGCCGAACAGTGTTCCAGTGCACGGAAATGACACAATTTCTTTACTCATTCACCTGTTGATGGGTTGATTCCAGTTTTTTGTTATTACACATGAAGCTGCTAAGAACATTTGTGTGCATGTTTTTGTATGGATTTATGCTTTCATTACCTAGGAATGGAATGGCTCAGTCATTTGACAGGGTATCTTTAACTTTCTAAGAAACTGTCAAACTTTCCCAAAGCAATTATGCCATTTTGCATTTTCACCATCAGTGTTGGGAAGTCTAGTTTCTCAACATCGTCATCAAACACTCGATGTCATCAGACTTTAATTTTCGTCATTCTAATAGGTGTGTAATGGTATCTGATTATGGTTTAATTTGCATTTCTCTAATGACTAACAGTGCTCACCATCTTTTCATGTGCTTATTTGCCATACATATATCTTTTTTGATGAAGTGTCTGTTTAAATCATGAGAGGATTTTTTTGGGGGGGCGGGGAAAGGGGGGTGTCTGTTTTCTTATTATGGAGCATTGAGGGTTCTTTCTATATTCTTCATACACATCCTTCATTGGATACGTGATTTACAAATATTTTTCCCTTGTCTGTGTCTTTCCATTCTCTTAACAGTCTTCAAAGAGTGGAAGTTTTAATTTTTTCTTTTAAAAATTATAACAGTTTTATTGAGATATACTTCGCATACCATGCAATGTCACTTAAGTGTACAACTCAGAGATGTTTAGATATTCACAGATATGTGCAAACACCACCACAGTGACAGAACCTTTAGAACATTTTCATTGCTTCATATGCATAAGCAGTCACCCCCACCCCCAGCCCTAGGTAACGCCTAATAAAACTTTTTTACTTTAATGACTCCTATTGATGAAGTTTTTCTTTTATGGATTTTGGTATTGTATCTAAGATATCTTGGCCTAACTCAAGATCACAAAATTTTCCCTCTCTCTTTTTTTTTTTTTCTGTAAGTTTCACCGTTTTAGGTTTTCCATTTAGGTCAATGATCTATTTTGAGTTGCTTTTTGTAGTGGTGGGTGGTATGAATTGGAGTGCTCTTTTTGCATATGGATGTCCAAATGTTTCCTTTGTTGAAAAGACTACTCTCCTCACTGAATTGCTTTTGCACCTTTGTAAAAAATCAGTTGTACAGGGATGTAAACATCTATTTCTGTTCCATCAATCTATTTGTCCATCTTCACAGTAATATGCTGCCTTGATAACTGTAGCTTTATGATAAGTCTTGATATTGGGTAATGTTAGCCCTTCAACTTCGTGGTTTTTCTTTTTTTTTTCGAAGTTGTTTCAGCTATTTTGGGTCCTTTTATATTTTCATGTGAATTTTAGAATCAGCTTCTCAATTTCTACCAAAAAGAGCCTGCTGCGGTTTTGATTGGGATCGCATTGGATCTGTATATAATTTGGGGGGAAGGGAGAGTTTAGTGATATTGAGTCTTCTAAGCTATGAACAAAGTAACTCCATTGACTTAGATCTTTTAAGTTTCTCTCAACAATGACTTGTGGTTTTTAGACATCTTTTGTCAGATTTATCCCTAAGTGTTTCATATTTTTGGTGCTACTGTAAATGATATTAAACTTTTAAAATTTCTGATTGTTACTATTATGTAGAATACAGTTGATTTTTATATACAGATGTTTCTCCTGCGACCTTACTAAACTCACTTATAAGTTCTAGCAGGTTTTTTTTTTTTTTTGTAGATTCCGTCAGATTTTCTACATAGATGATTAATGCTGTCCACAAATAAAGACAGTTTTGTTTTTCCTTTCCAATTGGAATGCTATTTTTCCTTTGCCCTACTTCACTGGCTAGAACCTCCAACACGATGTTGTCTTGTTTCTGATCTTAGGGGGAAAGTTTTTAGTCTTTCACCGCTTATTTTGATGTTAGCTCTGGGGTTCATAGATGCCCTTTACCAGATTGAGGAAGTTCCCTTCTTTTCCTAGTTTGCTAAGAATTTTTTTTGTCATGAATGGATGTTGGATATTGTCAAATGCTGTTTTCTGTCTCTATTTTGAGATAATCATATGGTTTTTCTTTTTAGTTTTTCAAAATGAACTACATTGATTGATTTTCAAATGTTGGACCAGTCTTTGCTCCTGGGATTCCTCCTTGGTCATGATGCATTATCCTTTTAATATATTGGATTGGATTTGCTAAAATTTTGTTTAGCTCTTTTGCACCTTGTTTATGAGGGATATTGGTTGTTTTTTTTGTTTTTTTGTTTTTTTTCTTGTAACGTCTTTGTCTGATTTTTGTGTCAGACTAACACAGGCCTCATAGAATGAACTGGCAAGTGTCCTCCTCTTTGGTTTTCTGACAAAGCTTGTGTACAATTGGTATTACTTATGTCTTCAATGTTTAGCATATTTAACCTGTGAAGCCATCTGGTCCTGGGTCTTTTTTGTGGGAAGTTTTCCCCATGGTGTTTTAACAAGCCCAGGAAGACTGTTTCTTGAAGGCGAAATGCATAGGGCCAAGCCAGCTCATTTATTTGTTTGTTTTTAAAAACAAACTTTAAAATCAAAGTAATACATATGCACAGATTTTTAAACATGGTGCAGAAAGCTCTTGATGACAATGGTTCCTCCTTCATCCCTTCCACTCTTTTGAGCCCATTCTCTGGAGGCAATCACTGTGAGGGCCCTTAGCTCTTTCATAACTTCAGTTGGCACACTGGTCAATAACTTGACAAATACTTATGAAGGGCCTACTGCATGCCGGGCACTGCTCGAGGCCCTTGTGGAACTCTGAACAAGACAAAGATCTCTGCCCTGCAGGTGATTGATGGGGCTCCCCTCATCCTGGAGTGAATATAATTCCAGCAGGGGCAGACAGACAACAAACAATAAACATCATGAACGTGTAAGGTGGACACTACCCGAAATGCCCCAGGCAGAGGAATCAGCCAGTGCAAAGGCCCTGAGGTGGAAGTGTACATGGTGTGTTCAAGGATCAGCAAGGAGGTAGGTGAGCTGGAGCAGGGGCTGGGGGAGAGGGTCAGAGATGAGGTCAGAGAGAGGATGGGGAGGGGTGCTCCAGCACTTAGGCCTTGTAGGCAATTGTAAGGACTTCAGCCTTTTTTTTTTTCCCCCTGAGCTAAAGGAGCTATTGCTGGATTCTGAGCATGAGCTGATCTGGGTTTTCAGAGGAGTGCTCTGGCTTCTCTGTTGAGGATAAGCTCTGGGGCAGGTAAGGACAGAAGCAGGACGACTGGCTAGGACAGCGGTCCCCAACATTTTTGACACCAGGGACTGGTTTCATGGAAGACAATTTTTCCACGGACAGGGGTGGGGGGGTGAGGATAGCTCAGGCACTAATGTGAGGTATGGGGAGTGATGGGGAACAGCAGATGAAGCTTCACTCGCTGGCCCACTGCTCACCTCCTTCTGTGCGGCCCGGTTCCTAACAGGCCCACAGACCGGTACGGGTCCGTGGCCCAGGGGCTGGGGACCCCTGGGCCAGGAGACTGGTCAGTATTCTAGGCAGGATGCAGGCAGTCATGGACAATGGAGGGGAGTGAGAAGTGGCCAAGTTCTGGGTCAATGCTGAAGGCAAAGACTACAGGGCTTGTTGATGGATGGGGAGTGAAAGAAAGGGAGTCAAGGATACTCCAAGCTTTATTTACCTGACCAACTGGCAGGATGGCATTGACAAAGTCAAGATGGAGAAGCTTGTAGGTGAAGCAGGTATGGGAAAGACTGAGTGTTCAGTTTTGGATGTGTTGAGTTTGGGTTGCTTCCTCGTTGGCCTAGTAGGAGTGTCAGCTTTATTGTTGGATGTGGTTGACTGGAGTTGGGACGGTATTTTGGTACAAATTAAAGGTACAAATTAGGAGTTGATGTACAAAGATGCTACTTAAGGCCATGGAACTGGAATAAATCACCACTTACATCTTATCTCTTAATTCATGTTGAGACATTCTGTTGGCTGCCTGCTGTGATGGTTGAGGATTAAACCCAGTTCCACCCAGTTTTTCCAATATAGGTGGACCACTGCTTTTAGCTCACCTGTTACCCATGTCACTTTGTCCCGCCCCATTTCTGGAGCCACAGACGACACTGTCCCAGCATGTCTCGACTTCCCTCTGGGAAGGTGAGGATATTAGAATTCCTGCCCTGCCCTTTGGGACTCCCCTCCCTGCACACATCCCTCCACAGCTCTGCTTCTTGGGCATTGCCAAGGCTGCTGACGTCGGTCATCTACTCTGTAACCACTTATGGTCGATACTTTCTTTACAGGTTGGTGCTAAAAGTGGAAGATCAGTAACAGGTATATTATTATGACTGTGTGTGAAACTTCAGTGCACAGCCGAGCAGCATATAGCGATTACGGCTTTGGTGTTCTCCTTGGGGCTCTGTCTTCCCTTTTGCTGGCACTGCCTGCCTCTATCTCATTCTGGGGTTCTTCCAACTTGCCAATAATAGATAAAGTCTCTGAAATGCCTCTATTACGTGAGAAGACCCTCTGGAGTCCTTGCCCCTGCTCTAGCCTGGAGGGTTGCCGGTGGGCACCGCTGCTCAGCTGGCTTCCTGGGAATGACCTCCCTTTGTGCCTCACCTGGGGTGGAACCAAGGAGTCCAGGCCCCACTATTCCTACTACTAACTAGTACTACCGATACTACTAACACTGCCAATACTACTAGTACTACCACCACTGCTAATAGTACTAGCACTACTAGTATTATAATACTACTGCTATTACAATACTACTAGCACCACCACCACCAGCCCTACTGCTAGTTAGCACTACTGCCCCTTTTTTCTAAATTGACGTGGAATTCACATAACAGAAAACGAATCGCCTTAAAGTTTACAATTCAGTAGCATCCTCACTCACAATGTTGTGCAATCATCCCCTCTATTTAGTTCCAGAACTTTCTTCACCGCGGAAAGAAACTCTGACCCCACTAAGTCATTACTCCCCATTCATCTGCTCTTCCAGCTTCTGGAAACCACTGCTCTACTTTTGCCTCCAGGGGCTCTGCCCATTCTGGATGTTCCATAGAAATAGAATTACGCCCTATGTGGCTTCTGCGTCTGGCTTCCTTCACTCAGCATCATGTTTTCAGTGTTCCATCCGGGTTGGATCAGAACTTCCTTTTTAAGCCTGAATACTATTCCATTGTGTGGATGGACCACATTTTGTTTCTCCATGCAGCTGTTGATGGACAGTTTTGTTGTTTTCACCTTTTGGCGATGTGAGTTAAGCTGCTATGAGCGTGTGTATACAAGTATTCATTCAAGTCCCTGTATTCAGTTCTTTTGGGTACATACCTGCGAGTGGAATTGCTGGGTCGTGTGGTGATTCCCTGTGTACCTGCTGGAGGAAGCCCTGTTACTCCTTGGCGCTCCTTCACTGGGCTGAGCATATCCAAGTCACTTCCTAAGGAGGGTCTGTGGGAGGGAAGCTCTCCGAGGCCCTGCGTGGATGCCAGCCCCATCACTCCCTGCCCGAGCTGCTTCTCTCCTCACCGCCTTCTGTAAGAAAGTGATGCCTTCCCCAGGGTGGCTAGGACACAGAGCCCAGCTCAGAATCCAGCACTATTGCATTTGACCAAGACCGATAGAAAATCCAACAGAATAGTGGTTCATCAGGGCTCTGCGCACCCGAGAGCTGACTGCTTTACACCTGACCAGTACTGTCCCCTGTGATGGGTGAGAAAAAGGGGCTCAGGGACGCAGGTGAGCAGGGAAGGACTGGGAGGAAAAGGAGCAACGGGGTGCCCTATTTTCCCCTTGCCTTTCACATCATCATTTCAGTGTGAATGGTTGGCTGATACAAGGAAGTAACACAGGTCAGAAAGGATATGATAGGGTTTCCTGGTCATTCTATTTCTTAGAACTGCATTGCATTCTTTCTGTATTCAAAGTAAGTTCTGGTTCGAACAGAAGGTGTGGCCTTTGAGAGCCATCGGTGTTCCCTCTTACCCGGTTGTAGGCATAATGCACTTGCCTTGTTCTCACGCTCAATTTCACTGAACTCCCTCAGAGCAGGGTCTACAGAACTCCACGCTCGTGGGCCATTGCCAACGCCATATGCAAGGGGGTGTGTATCCAAGTATCTGCTTCTGTGCACACTCCATCATCCCAAAGACTTCACTTACAAAACACAAGTCCAAAAATAAAATGATTAAGACCCTTAAGCCAAGCACAGGTCCCTCCGAGCACAGGGCCCTGCATGGCTGCAGAAGTAGTTCTCCATGACACCAACCCTGTTTGTGCCTATGGACACCTGTGTATGTGTGTGTAGTCATGTAAATGTTTCACAACTTGCCTTATAATTTAATCATCTATCTTTGAAAACTTTCTATATGTGAATATACTTCATATATTCTGTAAAAAATGTACATAATTCTTTAAAGTGGATGCATAAAATTCCATTAAATGTATCAAAATATATCTAATCAATATTCTACTCATACACATTTTTCTCAATATTCTACTCATACACATTTTCTCTGAGAAAATAATACTGCTTCAAATATCTTTGTGCCTTTGAGCAAATGTTTTCACTCCAATGTTTCTGGAGGCTAAGTTTCTAGAAGTAGAACTGCTGGTTTACAGTGTATGAAGATGTGAATATTATAAGACACAAACAAATTACCATCTTTCCCCCCTGTATATATACGGTTGGGACAAATTACCAATGTCTTCACCCTCAGCAACACATGCCTGTTTTCAATACTCCCCCACCAACATTTGGTATAATCAGAGTTTTCATCTTTGCCCATAGGATAAGGCAAAAATATCTCATTGCTGTGTTTACTTTTATTTAATTATCAGAAAGATGGAGGATTTTTCCATATGTTTATTCACCCATTTGTATTTCTTCTTTTGTAATCTGATTATCTGTACCCTTTGAATGTTGCTCCTTTCCTTTTTTTAAAATAAACTTTTAATGTTAGAATGGTTTTAGACTTACAGGAAAAGTTTCAAAGACAGTGCAGAGTTCCCATACACCCCACCCCTGGTTTCTCCTATTGTTAATACCTTTCGCAAGGATGGCACATTTGTCACAATTAACAAACTAATACTGACATATTATTACTAGCTAAAGCCCGTGCTTTCTTTAGATTTCCTTAGTTTTTCCTTAATGTCCTTTATCTTATCCAGGATCCCATCCAGGAAGCCACGTTACATTATTGGTCATGTCTCCTCGGGCCCCTTTTGGCTGTGAGTTGCTCAAACTTTCCTTGTTTGAATGACCTTGGCACTTTGGGGGAACGCTGCTCAGGTACCTTGCAGAGTGCCCGCCACTGGGATGAGTCTGAAGTTGTTCTCGGGACTGGACTGGGTAGTGGGTTTGGGGGAGGAAGACTGCAGAGGTGAAAGTCCTCGCTCATCATGGCACGTCAAGGGCGTCTGACCATCACTGCTGATGCCGACCTTGACCACTGGGCTGAGGTCATTCTTATCAGGTTTCTCTGTGTGACGTGACCCTTTCTCCTCTTTGTATTGCTCTGCTGCTTTTGAGTCCTTCTCTCACTTGCTGTGCAACTCAACAGGGAGAACAAGCTGCGGTTTTGCTCTCTGCACCTGCTGGCCTTGCCCACCGTGTCTGGCGTCTGGTCCCACAGTCTCAGGGTTCTCACCACCCCTGCCAGCATCGCCCACAACTCTTAAGGCTCCAGGGTGTTTCCCCATGTGGTTGGAGCAAGGGCCCTCGGTGTCCTGGCCTCTCGACTTCTGCTTCCAACATAAGCCTCCTAGCCAGTCAGGCAGGGCTGCACGGCAGTTCCAGCCCCGACAGCTGACCCGGACTTCAGCCTGTGTGTCCCAAATGACGTTTTCCCGAGAATGGGCCCCCTCAGCCTTGGCTTCTCCTGTCCTCATGCCTCTCAGACCCACCGATTCTCCCCAAACACCCCTGAAGGAGCAGAACCTTATCCGGCCTCCTTATCTTACCTGATGGACTGCAAAGGCCTCTGGGCTGTCAGGCTGGCCGGCTGTGCACCTCGCCCAGGACTGAGGTTTCTTGGGGTGCGGGACTTTCAGTGCCAAAACAGGGTGGTGGGTCACTCTGTAATTGTGTCCCCTCTTCCACGCCAGCTCCCCTCCAACAAATGCTCCTTAACAGCAGCAAGGAAGTTATTCCTGTAACTTAAATCCCATCTCATTTCTCTTCTGCTGAGATGCCAAAGTACCTTCGGGATGAAACAGCACCACAGCACCTGGGGGAAAAGGCAGCTTGTACGGGGCAGATAGCCATCTCTGTGTCTTTAGACCATTTTGCCTTTGAAATTGTGTTAGCTTCGTATGGTCGCTGTAACAAACCACCACAAACCGAGAGGCTTACAACAGAAATTTATTCGTTAACAGTCAGCAGTGCTGGTTCCTTCTGGAGGCCCTGAGGGAGAACCCTGGCTTCTGGGGGGCGTGGCAACCCTCGGTGTTCCCTTGCTCTTCACTGTATCACCCCAATCTCTGCCTCCGTCTCCCTCAGCCTCCCCTGCGTGTCTCTCTGTGTCTCTCCTCTTCATCTAAGTCATTAGGTTTAGGGCCCAACCCAAATCCAGGAGGCTGTCATCTTGAGATCCTTAACTAATGACACCTACAAGGATCCTGTGTCCTCCTCTTCTGAGGTTCTGAGTAGACAGGAATTTTGGGGGGACAAATTCAACCCATTACAGATGTCTTGGAGGTGGATTTGTTGTTGGGAACCCGAGGCAGGCATCTGTGTGGGGTCTTCTCAGGACCTCCCAGCTGCCCAGCCTGCAGTGCAAGGCTGAGTGGCTCATTTGCAGGCTGGGCTCCCTGGGGAGCAGACTCTGAGTGGGACACTTGGGGTCAGCAGGTGTGGCAGCTGGGGATCTCACCTGAGGAGGGAGTCGGAGCAGGAAAGGGTGGAGCTTTGAGGAGTCCTGAGGCAGACTCACCTGGGCTCAGGGCTGTCAGAGCTGGGCGGAATAGGCAGGGCCTCTCTGGTCATTGGATGCGCGCTGCTCTGGGAAGGATGTGCCCTTGGCTGAGGCCCTCTCTTCCACTGAGTGAGGGAACCTCCCACAGGGGGCTGAGAGCTCGGGCTGTCTGTGGAAATCAGCCCCTTATTCCCAAAGGTGGATCCGGGCGACCTCCACCCAGCTCCCTGAAGCTCCCTGACCCTCACTGGTCAGGCCTTGTGGCCTTCGCTGTTCTGAGCAAATCAGTGTGCTGACCCCTGACCCATGGCCTCAGAGGGCCCTCCCCAGAGGACAGGGCCTTCCCTAGGGCAAGTCCTTTCCAGAAGGCCTGCAGCCATTGGCCTGCTCGGCCTGCTTCCCAGCAGATCCCACCCAGAAGCTCTCCCGCAGCTCCACCCCTTCAACACAGGCCAGGAGGCGTGACGCCCATTTCACAGAAGGGATGCCGGGTCCTGGAGAGGTGGAGCCCCTGCCCCATTCTCAGTTCAGGCCAGGCTGTCTGACTCCAGAGGCCAGAATCTCCCTCGGTTCAGGCCCCCTTGGGGGACTGAGGGCCTCTGAGCATCCCTAGCCTGGGTCCCATTTCCAAAGACACCTGATTCCCTGGGGATTACATTCGTGCTGAGTGATGGCCGCGGGCCTGCCGTCCTGGCCCCTTTTGGGAAGGGATGTAAAAATAGACAGGCTGACCTCGAAGGGCCGAGATTCCTCTTTCCTTGGCCTCTCCCTGAGCCCCCTCCCGCTGCCTCCTCCTGCCTGGCTGGGCCTTGCCATGGTGTAAGAGGTCCGGGACAGAGCCCAGAGTACCCCCTCCCATGCCAGTCCTTCTCTGGGTCCCTACTGACTGTAGAGGACACCAGGCCCCAGGCATTAGTGAAGCCCACGCCAGAAGTCACCAAAACTGGGGAGGGAGCACCCATGGTCACAGAGCAAGTGGACCAGTTTGAGGATGAAGCACGGAGGGCCCTGGGAGCTTTTGCGAAGTCAGAAGAGATTTGGGGGCAAAACCTTTCATATTCATGAGAAATAGCTTGAAATATCCTAAGTCATCAGGGTTAGGTGTGTGGAAGGGGGAGGGGACCAAACAACTGAGGGGGGGCCCTGGGGACATCAGGGTTAGGTGTGTGGAAGGGGGAGGAGACCAAACAGCTGAGGGGGGGCCCTGGGGACAGATCTAGTCTTAGGATTAGAGATATTAAGACAGGACAGTAATAGTAATGATATTAACATTAGTTCTATTAATAACAGAAGAATAATAGGATAACAACAGCCGCCACTTTTTAAGTACAGACTACATCCCAAGCACTTTGCATGTAGTGTTTATCTCCTAGAGCCCTGCATGGACTCTGGGACTCAGTGTTTTGTTTTTTTTTTTAGAAGTAAAGTCTCACTTTTTTTTTTTTAATTTATTTAATATATTTATTTTTGGCTACATTGGGTCTTCTTTGCTGTGTGCAGGCTTTCTCTAGTTCCGGCGAGTGGGGGCTACTCTTCGTTGCAGTGCGCGGGCTTCTCATTGTGGTGGCTTCTCTTGTTGTGTGTAGAGCATGGGCTCTAGGCGCACGGGCTTCCGTAGTTGTGGCACGTGGGTTCAGTAGTTGTGGCTTGTGGCTCCAGAGCACAGGCTCAGTAGTTGTGGCTCACGGGCTTAGTTGCTCCAGGCATGTGGGATCTTCCCGGACCATGGCTCGAACCCATGCCCCCTGTATCGGCAGGCGGATTCTTTTTTTTTGTAAATGAATTTATTTATTTTAGGCTGTGTTGGGTCTTTGTTGCTGCACATGGCTTTTTTCTCTAGTTGCGGCGAGTGGGGCCTACTCTTCGTTGCGGTGCGCGGGCCTCTCACTGCGTGGCTTCTCTTGCTGCGGAGCATGGGCTCTAGAGCGCAGGCTCAGTAGTTGCGGCACACGGGCTTAGTTGCTCCACGGCATGTGGGATCTTCCCAGACCAGGGCTCGAACCCGTGTCCCCTGCATTGGCAGGCAGATTCTCAACCACTATGCCACCAGGGAAGCCCAGGGACGCAGTATTTTTAACCTCATCTTACAGTGGAGGAGACCAGGACTCAGAGAGGTGAGGTAACTTGCCTGAGGCTACACAGCTAGAAAAAGGCAGAGCTGGGTCATGGACCCTGATTTCTGACGTCTGCACTACTTCCTGTGGCCTCTCTGTGCTGCGGTGAGCCCGTGGCCCATCCACACTGTGAGCTTTCCGTCGGCTGGGCCTGTTGTGGGCCAGCACCCGCAGCTGGCTGCACCTGTGATCTTCTGGGCTCCTCTGGGCTCTGGAGGCAGCAGGTGCTGTCAGGCTGCCCTTTTTCCCCGAGTGCCAGCCAGGCCAGAATGGGGGGAGTGAAAGGGAGGGCTAATTGTGGCTCCTTATTCATGGTCACATCCCCATCCCCTGAGCCGGTCGGAGCCTGAGGAAGGGCTCACAGTGCTGAGCAGACCAAGCTGCTAGCTTATGCATCCCTGTTACTGGAACTCAGGCCCTGATTTGGACATGATCCCTGGCCCACTCCAGCAGTCTTCTGAAAACCTCCCACCCAGGCCTCAGACACCCCTGCTCCATTTACTCTAGGGCTGAACTCCCTGACTGTAGCCTCACCAAGCCCCCGGGTGGCCCCTTGCTCAGTCCCACTCCCGCCTCAGATGTCCTCGGTGGCCAGGAATAACCAAGTGACTCAGGCAGTGCCTATGGTGCTGACCCTGCTCCCTGGGTATTTTCCCCTACAAGGCCGTGTATCCCTCCCGCCACCCGGAGGTGACATGCAGGCTGCTGTCCCACTTCATTCATCCATCCATTCGTCCACCACTATTTATGGAGCCAGCTCCTTTGCAAAGCACTGGGATACAGCTGCTCAAAACGGAGAGTTCAGGGGCTGAGGTTTTTGCTGGGAGTCTGGATTAAGAGTCAGGCCAG